>NC_058415.1:15105346-15405346 GCF_002201575.2 Neomonachus schauinslandi
AAGAAGAAGAAGAAGAAGAAGAAGAAGAAGAAGAAGAAGAAGAAGAAAGAAAAGACAAAAAACAAACCCAGAAGATAAAAGCTTTCAGGAGATGGTATGGGAGGTGCACTTCTAAAGGTCCAAGTGAAATGAGACTCAAAAAAAATCACGCATTACCCAGGCAAAGGGGTCTTCTAGGTTCATCACTCTCTCCAAGTATGTAAAGAAATGGCTAAAATCCCCTACTTTGAGTTAGCTCTATTTTTCAATTGGCCACAAAAAATTCTAAGAAAAATATTTCCCCCCAATTTCTCCTTGGCTATTACAATATAACGCAGAAGCATGTATTCTTAAAAAAAAAAAAAAAATGAGGGGAGGGGAAGGAGGTGGGGAGACACTAGGACTTTTGAAAATTTGCATCTGATCCCCAACATTGCCTCTGCCTGAACAGTTAGTTTTAACTTTTGTGATTCCTTTAGTATTCCTGGAGCAGAAAATACTTTCTACCATGTGGATATTGAGGACAATGATATCATATTAATGACTGCAGAACCAAATTCTTCATGATAAAATTCCTTATTATATTTTCTGTAGCACATGGGCTAATAAAATACCCTTCAGCTTTTCAAGGCTTGAAGAAATATTGTGAGCATAGCTTTATAAATCAGAGGAAAAGAAAGACAAATAATGCCTAGAGGCTCAGGACAAGCCAATATAAAACAGATATTTTGTTTAATCCTGTAATGTCTTATTTATACTATGAAGATTTAATTTTCAAATATTTAAACTTGTTTCTGGCTTTTGTCTTTCACCCTCTTTGTTTTACATTTTAAAATGTTCTGTTGGGTTGCCATTACAATATTAACTTATCTACCTATTAATTTATTTATACATGGTTTTAAACACATCTCTTAAAAATGTAGACACTGTCTGGTTTTTGGAAAACACAACCCTCTTTTGTATATGGGTATTTTTTTCTTCTCAACGTCCAGAGATTTTTCAGTTCTCCTCATGCCTTGGATTCCTCCAGTTTTCAAAGTGATAATTGTGTCCCAAATCTTACAAGTTAGTCCTGATTGCCAATCTTACAGGCCCACACAATTTTGAGAAACTTTTGCAATTGGAGTTGAAATTATTTCGGGTCTAAGAAGCCAAAGAATTCCATTTGTTCACACACAGTGGTGCTCCACTCTGGCAGCTATTATATGTTGTAACAATGGTGTTACTGAGGGGTCTACTAAAGTAAAATGGCAAGCAATTATATTTATAAAATCTGAATCTGAAAAAAAAAATGTTATCCTAAACATTAGTAAGCTTAAATTTTAGGTTGCAACTAAGAACATTTTGAAAGATGTATACACACAAAATATTCACTTATTTTTACTTTCTACATGGGATCCCAGACAGAAAGTTCTTTGTATGAGGGTATCAATATGTAACTTCTTTAGTTTACACAGAGAGCGTTGTACCAGTTGCTCCTCCTTGACCCCCAGCTCTCTCCTCAGAATGCTCAGTGCTAATATTTTGCGTATAACAGCATCCTCCAATGTGGATTCCTTAGTGTTAATAGGTATTAAATGAGGGTGGGAGAAACGGAAAGTCTATGGTTAAATAAATTTGGGAGAAAATCTGTATTAAACAAGACTAAACAAGTTGTAGAACTCAGAATCTAGAACACACCACTGTGCAATTTGAAACTCCTAGAGAGGAAAATATGATATAGAATTTTTCCCATTTTTTTCCCCAAAGAAACATGTCCTGAGAGAGAGAGAGAGAGAGTATGTTTATTCACTGCAAATCTGCTCATTATTAAGGCTCAAATCCAGTCAAATTTCCTTCAAGAGGCTATTTCCAGTTCCCTCAGTTAAAGGTCATCCCTACCCCTTTGGTACATTATTACCATGCTCTTCAGTTTCTTTGAATTCTCATTCCCTTTCTATGACCCATCATTAAAAAAAAAATTTTTTTTGTATGGTGTCTTTGTTCTCCACTAAATCAAATCATCTTGAGGTAATGGAACATCCACTATTCAACTATTTGGTTTTTTTGTTTGTTTGTTTGTTTCTGTTGTTGTTCCGTTAGCCAACATATAGTACACACCTAATGTAGCACCCAGAACCTTCTAGAAACTCAATAAATGTTGGCTGAAAGACTGAAGCCACCTACCCCGAACGTTTGCTATTGATTTCAAAAATTCCTCTGGAAAAGAAAATATGTTTCTTTACCTAGTTGAGAATGAGTGAATTTGACTTTTATTCTTCAGTACATCTTTATACCCAATTTAACACTGATTTTGAGTGACAGGGAGAGTAAATCACCATAACCAAAACTTCTACTTAAAAAATTCAAACCAGGGGTGCCTGGGTGGCTCAGTCAGTTGAGTGACTCTTGATTTCAGCTCAGGTCATGATCTCAGGGTCGTGGGATCGAGCCCCGCATGGGGCTCCCTGCTCAGGGTGGAGTCTGCGTCTCCCTCTCCCTCTGCTCCTCCCCCGCTCGTGTTCTCCTCCTTCTCTCTCTCTCTCTCTCAAATAAATAAATAAATAAATAAATAAATTCTTTAAAAAAAATTCAAACTTAACAAAAATCATGCAAGGTTGTTTTTATTAAGCTTTATGTTTAGATTACAGCTAAGGATTTCAGGCATTGCTTCATTTGACAAGCAGACATGACATTCAAGGAAACATTTCAACAAACTCCAATGACTTCACAACTACTGCGAACAGAACATATCTACTCTGCAGCTCAAAGGTGTGTTAAGGACTTAAAGGGGTTGTTAGAGAAAGAAGCTACATGACAACTGGTCCTCTTCTATAACATGATTATCCTGGATGAGTAACTACAAGGAGAAGCACATAACTATTACGGAGCTTGGAGAGATCTCACATCAGCTCCATCCTTGTTTTACAGATAGGACTTGAGGGTCACATATCAGAAGATAAAGGATTCTTTCAGAATAAGCTACATGTCAAGTTTTCTATGTGTAGTTTTAATGCTAATATGATTAGCTTATGTTTAAAAAAAAAATCAAGAAAAGAACAATTGTGTATTTAAAACCCACTACAATATATTAGTGACTATAGGAGATGCTTAGTCATTGAGGATTCTTTGCTCCATTCTTGTGGTTTCTTTATGAGTTCTTCTGAGAAATTTTCATTGTGACCGTCTTGACCTCTGTGTATTCGTGGAGACCATATTCTCCCCTAGAGAGAGGGGGAGAAACCCACAGAATTTAGCACAGCAATGCAAATGTACCATAGTCCATGATTTAGTACAAATTTGTTCTTGCCTATCTGGCTAGGGACAATGGAAAATATTTTCTGTGTACAGAGGGATTTCAAATAGTAGCCAGCCAACCATAAGATATCTGGTCTCACATAAATCCCCCTGTGCGGAACCTTTTCAAGCCCTTTTTTTTTTTTTTGGCATTTTAAATGACTATTACATTCTGTTGATTTTCACATAAATTGTCTAGTTTTGACATCGTTCTATTTGACTATAAACAAGCTCACCACACACACACACACACAAAAGACAGTTCAGTCCAACAAGAATCTTACCATTTCTAGTTTAGGTTCGAATACATAAGACAGATAATAGTACAAAAGAAGAAATCGTAATATATAATCACTTGAGTAGTGGAGTAAAACTATAAATTCAAGTAGAGCTTAGCTTAACATTTTTATTGTGTGTGATTGGCCCAGAAATGATAAGAGGGAATTTTCATGCTAACGTGCCCTGATACGGTTTGAAACAAAATATTTTCTAGCTATAGTTTTAACAGTATCTCTTGATTTTTGGGAAAACAAAACAAAACCAAACCCCTGATCTTTATTGTTAGAGTTGGTTTGTTTGTCTTTTTTGTTTGTCTGTTTTGAGAGAGAGAAGAGAGGGTTCATTGGCCCAAATTCAGACCTTTGGGCTTTTTGTGGTTTTGGGGTTTTTCTATTCATGCAACCCCTGCCATTTGCTTATATAACTCTTAAATCCAACCCAAGTGATCAAGAATTAACCTGAGTCAATCAGTTAGGATCCTGGTATCCCGTTATTGGGTTTATCGAGAGCTCCCACCAGGTTTGGAAACTGGGATTTGCCATCTTTTGAAGAAATGACTAAAAGCATTGAGTTCGTATTCTCTATATTGTTTTGATGAGAGGATTGAATTGCATGTACATAGCAGCACTCTTAAAATTATAACACTCGGGCACATGTAGGCTTACAGAGGAAAATGATCTTGATCCTTTTCTACCCCTTCCTTCTGATGCTGTAGACAGGTATGTAGAAGACATCTTTTTCTCCTGGGTAACCTAATCCTCTTAACGCTGATTATTTTCTTGGGCAATTAAGCTTCTGAAAATACCTTCTAAAAGCTTCAATGAACATGTTCTTCAAAGTAATTAAAGGACTTAGCCTCAGTTGTCTGAAACCCATTAAAGGATAATATTTTAGTAAGTATTTTATATCACAAAGTTAGATAAATTAACCCATGATTTTTGCCAATGGCCTTTCCATTGTATTTTGGGTGACATGGACACTTGAAACTTTCAGGAGAGTACTAAGTGTGATTATTGTTATACTGGTGCTGAAATAAGTCCTGCTCCTAAGTATTACGATGCATAGACATTCCTGTGTCTACGATATAACACAAACACATCTGTTTGACACTTCTCTTTATCCTGCTGCTCTGTGAGTTACTGGTCCTGTACTTCTAAAATCCTCAAGGTACCAATCACCTGGGATTTTATTAGAATGCTGATTCTGTTTCACTAGGTCTGGCAAGAGGTCCAAGATTCTGTATTTCCAACAAACTTCTACTTGACACCCTTGCTTCTCACCTGGGTCCACACTGTAGTAATAAGGTCCTAGTAAGCAAGTTACATCTGTTTTTCACTCTGTACCCAGAACTGAGCCTGGTGCTACTTAAGTAGTCACGGGGATAATGTTTGCTGGACTGACTTGGCGAATATAACTGAACAAAAAAATATTCACATGAGCTTTCTCTATAAATCCAGTAGTTTATAACACTTTCATGCTCCCCTTATTCTGCAAAGGACAGGAGGAAAGAAGTATCTTGTGAAGGTGCCAAGAACCAATTAATGCAATGGTATGTATACTAGTAAAGTCTCCAGTGACTTATGTTAACTGAAGTGAAAACTAGTACAATTACACCAAGGGAGGAATTTCTATCATTTGACTCATTCCAGTGAAGGCACCATGATCGGAAACCCAATCCCAGGTCCAGGCACTTAGTATTACAACCATGCTGAGATCTGTGCACCACTATTTTTGGCTCTTTGAGGACTCTGTTCCCAACTGATCAATTATACCTTTCTATCTCTAAGGATAAATTGTAATTGAACTCTTGGGAGTCATGTGAGTTTATTGCTTTGGTAATTCTCTTTAAACATCTTGTGGCAAATGACTTGTTTTAAGTTCACCAAATTTGGTTTCAGGTAGACATTAACAGCATCCTCAGCCAGAGTTTTTGCAGTAAAAAATTACAGCATTACTCTTCTCTTTGTGTTTATATAGATATAGAAGGAAATTATCTATATTCACATAACAGAATTTTAAGAAATTATTGATGTTTGATTCTTTTTTTTTTAAGATTTTATTTATTTATTTGACAGAGAGAGAGACAGCAAGAGAGGGAACACAAGCAGGGGGAGTGGGAGAGGGAGGAGCAGGCTTCCCGCTGAGCAGGGAGCCCGATGCGGGGCTCGATCCCAGGACCCTGGGATCATGACCCGAGCCGAAGGCAGACGCTTAACGACTGAGCCACCCAGGGGCTCCCTTAATGTTTGATTCTTATTTTTCCATTTCTCTCTCTTACTTGCTTTTCTTATGCCTCAACCTTAAAGTTGGACCAAACTGTATTCAACAAAATTGACATACTTGGTCTACTTTAGTCAATTTGTCCCTTTTGATTGTTTTATCTTCAACATTCCTAGGAAAATGTGTTAGGTAGCTGGGCCAGCCATGAGTTAACTGTCCTTCAGAATAACCCAACCTTTGTTACAGCTTTTTGTACAGTAATTAGTTCTGCAAAGGGACTCTCTAATAATGGATATTATAAAGAAAAGGAACCGGGGAATGAAAGAACCATTTGCCAAGTCCCCACCTGGTCACAGAATACTGGGGAATGGACACACAGTTTGTCACTTCACTCTCAGGAGGCTTGTTGTTAGCATCTCCATTTTAAATAGGAGGGAACGGAGGCTCAAACCAGGCTGTGTGGCTAGCAAGAGATGGAGCTGGGATTCAAGTGCAGGTCGGCTAGTGCTCCATCATCCTTCCTCTGGGACACCATGTTCTTTTTATGAATTGAGCTTTTGCCATTCTCTCTCCCCACCAACATTCTAAAGATATCCGTGGCTCTTCGCTGCTTCCTTAACAAAATGTAAGCCAATTTTCTTGAATACAAGACTTCTTAATCTGTATCCTATTTAACTGAAATCATATTCTCCAACACCATAAATCCCCACCAGGCATCCAAATTCACGAACCCCCCAACATGCCACATGTAACCGACTGTTCAAGAACGCTTCCCTTCTCTGCTTCCTGACATCCTACATTTGTTTCATGCCCTAGATCAAGTCCTGTATTTTCTGTGAGGTCTTCTCTGACTCTGTCAGCTGCCAGTAAGTTCTTATCCACTGAGTTCCCACAAGGGTTAAAACTACAGCATCTTAAGTATGGAAAGGAGCTCATAGAGTCTCTACTTTGTTCTCCCCCTCCTGTCCCCACCCGCGATTGCTGATTGTATCTGACAGATGAAAACCGTGAGAAGTGGAGCAATTCCATGAATGTTATATTCTGGTGGTGCCCAGATTTTCTGTCCTTCGGTGCTGTGCTCTGCATTTTACCTGATTTTCTACCTCCATGACTTAAGAACTCCCCGTCTATGACTGTTTACTTCATAGTGTGAGTAGGTTATTTTGCACGACTTTTTTTACAAATTTCTCCTGCCACCACAATTATATGGAGGATGGGATGTGGTATCATGTATCTTGGGCTCCGAGGCCCTAATATACACAAAAATACTTAATGAACATATATTGAGAAGGAGGATGGATCATTTTATCATTCTTCCTTTTTACTGGCTCCCCAAAGATGACTGCTTCATTGTAATTTTGCTGACTTATTTAAATGACAAAGTAGATGGCTATTTAATGTATTCATGACCTTTAGAAACTGAGACTCATTTTTACTTGCTATTTACAGAATGAGCAGCTTTCCTATGTTTGATTCCATAAGGTTTGTATATGATGTGTCTTTATTCCTCATGACTTTTAAAATGTATTGATAACAAAATGACTTTTAAAAAGTATTGGTAACAAAATTAACCAAATATATTGTCACCACTTTCTGTGTATACATATGTATATGCACATTTTTAAAAAGTCTATATACCCAGGTTTCAAAAGCAACTTGAAGGCTTGTAAATGAATTTATATATATATTCTCAATCTAGTCATGACTATAAAACATGTTTTCCTTAGTCAAATTTCCTTTTCAGTTTATATTTTAGTGCAAAAATAACTAATTCGGATCGTTTAAAACTTTAGATTCCATATCAAAATATTTCATCAAATGAGAATTACTCTTCCTACACTGAGAAGCTTTTGCGATAAAGGCACTAATCTACTTAAGAGGTATATTTGAATGACTAGAGTGTTTGTACGTTTTCACACTTCCTACAGGAATCAATTTGTAGTTTTTGCTTCCTTTTTGGAAACATTTCCCAGAGAGATTACATGCTTATATACAGAAAGAAACTCTAAAAGTAGGCAATATTTCAATAACCAATGTAATGTATGGTCCCTTATGAATAGTAGGAGCTTAATATATTTCCCTTCTGCCATTACTTTTTTGCACTTAGGGGCTAAATCCAGCATTTAAGAGCTATTTGACAGTACGAATCTCCAGGAAAGAACAGAGGCAGGTTTTAATTTAAGTAGCAGCTACGGAGTGATTCGCTGGGGTGACAATCATTTTGATCAAGGGAAGCATTTATCTTAATAGAAAGTTATCCTTACAGTTCTCTTCCATTTCCAGACATCTTGAATCCACCAAAGGGGCACTGGGCAGATACCACGCTATAGCAATTCACCCTGAGAAAAAAAGAAGTGTATTATAGATCATATTTAACCTAGGAAATAACTCCTGAATTTGGAATTTTAACAACCTTAACAACCCTGTTGATTTCAATATAACATACTCATTGTTATTTTTTTTTAAAGCAGTACTATAAATTAGCATGTGGAAGTATATGTATATGTACTGCCTAGAAAGAAATAGAATGGTACAGCTCTGTGTGTGGAGAGTCATTTTGGTAGTACATTGTGTCCCTGAGAAGTTGTAGTTTGAAATATAAAAGATAGTATAACCAACATGCCATAGGAGAAAGGATATGGTTTGCCAGAGAACGGGAGTTTGTTGGGTGGGTGTTCTTTACTGCTTTCATAAGCCTTGTAATTCTCTTGAGGATTGTGTACATAACAGGCTAGAATCAATCATCTTTTGCAATTGTAATATGTATTACATTACTCAGTTCACTTTTTCCATTAATTCGTTTAATAAATTACTTAAATAGGACTTAGCAGGAGTTGGATTTCACTATTAGTTTATCCCTTGCCATATTTCATAAAATGTTTAAAGATGTTCTATGAACAAATATAATTACAAAAACATGAGTAATTAGAATTAAAGGAAAAATTATGATAAAAGGTCAAGACAAGGAGGAAAATTTAGAATACAGTTTTGCAGGGCATGAGCAATTTGTTTAGCTTTCAGTCTCCTGGTGGCCAAGGTGAAGAGCAAAATTTAACTACCTGTATGATTCTCATTACGTGTAAGGAGAAAAAATATTATTTGAAGGAGAAACAATGTTCTTTTAAAATATTTCCTCTCCCTTGATGTTGCTACAATAGGAGAACAACACTGTGACTTCTAGATACATTGTATTATGCATGCAAATTGGATTATGAATTTGATCCTGAGATAATATTCAGTCATTTCTTCAGTGAAAGCATTTACTATCCAAATTCCCAGAGCTCCATGTTCTCATTGGACCACAGTTTCTTATCCAAGTCTCTCCTTCTGGAGCATAGTTCCTTAAATAAATGTATGCTTTCAAAAGACAACTTGTCTAGGTTTGTTTAATTGTTCTTCTACTACAAAACCAGATCCCTACTCTGAAATGATGGGTAAAATCCCAACAACCCTGGGACTCAATAATTATCCTGAAAACACCAAGTGGAAACTATGTCTGGGACAATGCCAGAAACAGAATTATGTTCTAGAATAAATAACAATAAGAATATGCCTCTGTTTTAATAGCAGAGGAATTCCAGACTGGGGATTTCCACATCACTGGGCAGAATGATGTCACATGCTCAGTCCAATCCAGCAGGCATAGAACATTCCGAAGTAAAAAACCTGAAACTTGTCTTTTTATGTTAAAATGTGCAGAAAATGAGTTTGCTCTTTTGATCCTATCCTGGAAGTGAAAATATTTTCATTTAAGTAAATGGAGAACTAAGAAATATTCAGTTAGAGAAAACTATTAATTTCAAAATAATCAGCCTTGCCAATTGATTCTCCTTCCACAGCCTTTTCTTGTTATAAAGAAGGGAGGTTCCAAGCCCACGAGCCCTGGCTTTGCCCCCTTAGTACCCAGGTGATACTGAGAAAGGTATCTGGCCTCTCTAAACATATATTTTCTCCTCTGTACAATGGAAGTGATAATATTTAACCAGATTATTTCAAGGCATAAGTAAGGTGATGCATAGCAGGTACTTTTTTTTTTTAATAGAATGTCCTTCTTATAGTGGCTTCTTATAGTGGCTTATAGTCAACTAAAATTGACAAAACTTCTTATATAGTGGAAGTTTTTAGTAACTGGAGATAATATACATACATGTAATAGTAATGCTGAATCTTATTAATAATTTTATCATAGGAAAATTGCACTTTAATCACTAGCCCTACTGATTATTTAAGAAGAATTTGCTTGATTTTAAGTCTTGGAAAGAAAACATCCCACTATAGAAAGAATCAGGCTTTCGAGCAGTTTCTCTGTCCTGGTTGCACAAAGAATCACATGGGAGCTTTGAAAAATACTCTTTAAATAAAAACCTTTAAATAAAAGTCCACATTCAATCGCAGAGATTGATATAATTGATGGATTTGATGGTCACCACCCTATGTCAAATCAGTTTATTATTATTTTTAAAGCTCCCCAGATGACTCTAATGCACAGTCAGGGTTGAGAATCACTACTTTCGAGTCTGAAATAGGTCTGCGTCTCAGCAGCCATTTATTGTGTGAGCTTTGATCAGTGACTTAACTTCACTAAACTTTCGTTTTTTTCATCGATAACTTTGACATAACAATTACACTGTTGTTATAAGGTGAAATGAGATAATGAACATAAGGAACAGAGAACAGTGCCTAGCATAGAGTATACTGACTAAATGGTGACTCTCTCTTTGATTGGGAAAAAAGATTCCAGAGCTACACAGTGGGGCAAGGACTGCTTGGCTGTCCCTTTTAAGGATAAATATTTTTCAGCCTCCTTGCACAGTAATGCAGGGTTGGGAAAGAAACAGCGGGCTGCTTTTCCTCAAAATTGTGAAGCCTCAGGGCACCTGGCTGGCTCAGTTGGCGGAGCATATGACTCTAGATCTCGGGGTTGTGAGCTCAAGCCCCATGTTGGGCATAGAGATCACTTAAAAATAAAAATAAATAAATAAAAGGATAAATACTTTTCATTGTCTAATGGATTTTTAACTGGAGTAGGTGTGACTGATTATCTGGAAGGAAAATCATCTTTAAATATTGACATGGACTGAGGGGACAAAGTGAGTTTCGATGGGGTAAAAATTACCAACCAAGCAGTCCGGACACTGGGGGCTGGGCAGAGGTGCAACAGTTTGAGAGGCATGGCCTTAAAGTATAAAAATCAAGAGATATAAATGAAGATACAATATAAATCAGATATAAAGCATGTATAAATCAGGTTAAAAATGAAGAGACATGTTTCTCAAAACTACTATGTTCTTCCTAATTAAGACCTTCAGACATCTCTAATAAACCCAGAATAAGAAACCGATATAAGAAATAAACATTTGCAGACATAAGAGCATCAAGTAAATATTGTCCTACTATATAATTAAATTGATTAAAGCAGAAGTTCATCTCCCTTGTGTATAGCGCAGTGCCAAGTACCTAAAAATTATTTAGTAACACTTATATTAGCCAAACATTAAAATATTTGGGGTAAGCAATTTAGGGGCTAGATACAGAGAAAATAACCTTCTAAAGTTCTTCCAATATAGTAGGGTTTTTGTTTTGCTTTTTGTTGTTGTTGTTTTTTGTTTGTTTCATTTTGGCTTTGGTTTTAAGGCAGTAACTGCTTGTCCAGCAGGCCATGTGATTCCAAATGAAAAAAATCAAAGTCTGAAAAAATTCAAAGTGAGGTGTGGTCCAAGATAGTAGCAAGGTTTATCCTGAACTCACCTTTCCCCATGAATGCATACATAAACAATCTGACTTTACACCTATAGAAACCAGAAAATGAAGGAAGAATGAAGCTTAAAGTTAATAGAAGAAAGGAAGTAAGAAAGGTCTCAGTGGAATAGAGAATGGAGAGACAGTAGAAAAGATCCATAAAACTAAGAGCCTGTTCTTTAAAAAGATAAACAAAATTGACAAACCTTTAGCTAGACTTACCAAGAACAAAAGAGAGGGTTTAAATAAATAAATCAGAAATGAAAGAGAAGTTATAACCAGTACCACAAAATTAGAAAAGATCATAAGACAATACCATGGATAATTATACACCAACAAATTGGACAACTTAGAAGAAATGATTAAATTCTAAAAAAAGTGAGAGTTTTCAGGTCTGAATCATGAAGAAATAGAAAATCTAAATAGACCAATTACTAATAGGAAATTGTATCAGTAATCAAAAAATTCCCAACAAACGAGTTTCAGGACCAGATGGATTTATTGGTGAATTCTACAAAATATTCAAAGATTTACTACCTATCCTTCTCAAACTCTTCCAAAAATTTAAAGACAAAACTCATTTTATGAGGCCGGCATCACCCTGATACCAAAAACAGACAAGGACATGACAATAAAAGAAAATTATAGGCCAATATCCTTGATGAACACAGATGCAAAATCTCCAACAAAATATTAGCAAACCAAATTCAATGATACATTAGAAGAGTCATACATCATGATCAAGTAGGATTTATTCCAGGGATGCAAGGATGGTTCAACATCTGCAAATCAATCATCATGATCCACCACATGAACAAAATGAAAGTTAAAAATCATATGATAAGCTCAATAGATGCAGAAAAAAATTTGACAAAATTCAACATCCATTAATGATAAAAATTCTCAAAAAATGGGGATACGGGGAATATAGCTCAACGTAATAAAAGCCATGTATGACAAACCCATAGCTAACATCATACTCAATGGTGAAAAGCTGAAAGTTTTTCCTTTAAGATCAGGAACAAGACAAGCATGTCCACTCTCATCATTTTTATTCAACATAATACTGGAAGTCCTAGCCAGAGCAATTAGGCACAAAAAGGAAATAAAACTATCCAAATAGGAAAAGGAGAAGTAAAACTGTCACTATATGGAACAGAATAGAGAACTCAAAAATAAACCCATACATATATGGTAATTGATTTATGACAAAAGAGGCAAGAATAGACAATGGGGAAAGGACAGTCTCTTCAATCAGTGGTGCAGGAAAAACTGGACAGCCACATGCAAAATACTGAAACTAGGTCACTTTTGTACACAATACACAAAAATAACTCAAAATAAAGACTTCAATTTAAGACTTGAAACCATAAAGCTCTTAGAAGAAAACATAGGCAATAAGCTACTTGACGTCAGTCTTGGCAATAAATTTTTGAATCTAACCCTAAATGCAAAGGCAACAAAAGCAAAAATAAACAAGTGGGGACTACATCAAACTAAAAACTTCTGCACAGCAAAGGAAACCATTACCAAAATGAAAATACAATCTATACTGAATGGGAGAAAATATTTTCAGATCATATATCCAATGAGAGATTAATCTCCAAAATACATAAAGAACTCATACAACAAATAACCAATCAAAAAACAAAGAGTCCAATAAAAAATGAGCAGAGGATCTACATTAGACATTTTTCCAAAGAAGATATGCAGATGGCCAACAGGCCCACGAAAAGATGCTCAACATCACTCATTAAGGGGGAAATGCAAATCAAAACCACTTGAGATTTTACCTCACTCCTGTCAGAATGACTAGTTTAAAAAGGATAAGAAATAATAGTGTTGGTGAGGACACAAAGAAAAGGGAACTCTCTTGTGCTGTTGGTGGATATGGAAATTGGTGCAGCCACTATGGAAAACAGTATGGAAGCCCCTCAAAAGATTAAAAATAGAACTATCATATGATCCAGCAATTCTACTTCTGGGTATTTATCCAAAGGAAATAAAAAGATATATGCACCCTATGTTCATTGCAGCATTATTTGCAATAGCCAAGATATGGAAACAACCTAAGTGTCCATGAACAGATGAAAGGATAAAGAAGATGTGATATATGTGTACAATGGAATATTACTTAGCCATAAAAAAAGAAGGAAATCCTTGCCATTGGTGACAACATGGATGGACCTTGAAGGTATTATGCTAAGTAAAAGAAGTCAGAGAAAAACAGATATTGTATGATTTCACTTACATGTGGAATCTAAAAAACAAAACGTATAGATACAGAGAACAGGCTGGTGGTTGCCAGAGGGGTAGGATGTTGGGAGTGGGAGATACATGTGAAGGGGGTCAAGAGGCACAAACTTCCAGGTATAAAATAAATAAGTCATGGGGACATAATATACAGCATGGCAACTACAGTACATAATTGTGTATTGCATATTTGATAGTTGCCAAGACAGTAAATCTTAAAAGTTCTCATCACAAGAAAAAAAATTTAATTTTGGAGAGTGACTGATGATAACCAGACTTATTGTAGTGATCACTTTGCAGTGTATACAAATATCAAATTATTGTATCGTACACCTGAAAATAATACAATGTCAATACCTCAAAAATAAATAGGTAAATAAAGAACAAAGTTCAAAGTAACATGTTAATGTGATTAACGCTGAAAAGACGATATGTAGATTTGACTTACCATACTGTCCCAGCCTGCAGAGCGGAGGAAACTGTTATGGCTTTATCAATATCTTTGGTAAAGATTCCTGCTGATAAGCCATAAAGAGTATTATTTGCTCTCTTGATCACATCATCTAAAGATTTAAATTTCATGATTTGCTGCACTGGTCCAAATATCTATACCATAAAAAAATGAATGAAATAAGTCAAAGTAACAGGTTAAAACTAAATATCTTAAATGGTATTGTAGTTTTATTCTCCTACAAACTACCATAAACTAAGATTTTACTTTGCATCTCAAAGTGTAAGAATCAAAACGGTAGCTGCTGGAATGGGAGGTTAAGATAGGCAATGGTAATGTGTTAAATTCCCTTTGGAACAAAATGGGGTAGAAATAAATAAGGTAATATTAATTTTCTTGTTGTTGGAATTAGACTTCCAAGAACTTACCATTGTGTATAAAGTCATTAACTTCAGAGTTTCTTTTACATTTAGGAATATTTTATATTCTCTCCCTAGTTTTCCACATCAAGTCACTACATAAACAGCAAACTCAAGAAAGTAATGCTTGCTCTACTGGATAAATGAATAAGTAATAATTGATAATAATTATTTTGTTTTAAATATCAGTGTATCATCAACTGAAATACCACCTATTTTACTGGACTTAGATCTTTTTATAATCAGCCAAATTAGCTGAAACAACATGAATTTTTGTTCGGATTCTGTTCTTCAGCCAAATCTTAAGCGACTTACATGTACCAAGCAAAATGATCCATTACTGTAAGAGCTTAAATCCTCAACCACTAACTAAAGCATGGGTTCATTAATAATGACTATAATCATAGGATGGGAAACAAACTCCCAATTTGCTCATTCAAACCTAAATTGTTCTTTCACTTTTGCTAGATTCTCTAGTTAGCTCAGCCCAAAGTCAACTTATTCTGTATCTCATCCCCAGATGGGAGAAAAACAAGTGGGTTTTCTCTTAAAAATTAAGCTTCTGTATTATGTTTCTGTAAAACATATATTAAAATTAAGCAAAGAGGGGTCCTTCTGAGTGTTACTAAAATTTTCTGAGAAATGTAAGTTAGTGGGAGGCAAAAATCAGAAAAGAGAGTTTTCTGGTGTTCATCACTGATCTAAATATTGGAGTTGGGGGTTACAATACCACAAAGGCTGAGTATAAATCCTAAGGCTGTAAATCTAATTATTGTGTTGTAACCTGGGAACCAGATACATAGCAGCTATGGTAATAAGTGTGTTAATATCTTACCTAATTTTAATTGAACAAAGCACATGTTTCAAGGCTTCTTTGAAGCAGCAAACAAGCTACCCTACTATGTATATTACAGGAACACAATAAATGTTTCCTTGATTGAATGTATTTTTTTGCCTTTATCTTTTCCCATGGCATGCAAGAACAGCAGATCCAATAAGACAAATATTTGTCAATACATGCAAAATTTACATGCAAATAAATGCAAAAAAAAATCAGTTGACAGCTGAATTGGTGTTGAGAAACTATGTTTGATTATCCATATGTATCTTTTGTTTTATTTTTCCTGTTTATTTACTGCTTGCAAATTTGATTATGCACTTTCCCCCTTGCTTGATGGCATTTTGGGAGGTAAAGAAAATAACCCTTTTAGATTCTCTATCATATCATAAACATGAAATATAAATTCACTGGATGAAAGATTATGATTCAGTACATTTGAATTGGCAGTGCCTTCTTGTTATAGTTTATTATGGGACACCTTCATAGCCCAAAGCCAGTGAATCTATCTCTGTATTTATTTAAACCCTTCTGTCCAGGGCACCTGGGTGGCTCAGTCAGTTAAGCATCTGACTCTTGATTTCAGTTCAGGTCATGATCTCAGGGTCATGAGATCGAGCCCCGTGTAAAGCTCCACACTCATTGCGGAGTCTGTCTGAATTCTCTCCCTCTCCCTCCGTCCCTCCCTCTGCTCGTGTTCTCTCAAAAAATAAATCAATAAATAAAATCTTAAAAAAAATAAAACCCCTCTGTCCATGAGGTAGATTATTTATAATTCCGAAATGCAAACTAGCCTTTCCTAGTTATATAGTTATATATCATGTCTCTGGATAACATCTTCTTAATGTTAATTAGTTTGTGCTCACCAAATATTGAACAGCAATATATTTGTCTAGGAAAATTAGGAAGTGCAAGAGCTGAAAACAGGGCCAAGAGCATATGGAGGGTGAGGAGCCATGTAGGGAATGAATGTTATTTTCAAATACATGGATGGCTCTTATGCGGAAAAGGGCATAGTGCAGATATGAGGCCAACAAGCAGAACTTAAGAGGAGGGATTCATATGCAGCTAGAGGGAACTTTCTAGTGCTTAGCATTGTCCAGACACAGAAAAGTCTAAGAAATAATGAGTTACCTGTTGATGATGCTGTTTAAAGAGACACTGGCTGGCCAATGGCCAGGAGCAAACCAATGATCATAGTGGGATTGGAGAGGTGAGCTTAAGAGATCCTTCCAGTTTTATGAGGCTATAATTCCATAACAGTAACAAGTCACTTAAGCTCTTTGGATCTCAATTACCTCATCTATAAATTTGACTTTTGGCCTGAGTTATCCATAATCTTCCTTCTAACATTAACACACTATCACTTTTTAACAGAATGGTTCCCACATGCTCCATGGGATTCTACACTGTTAGGTTAGGTGGGATTGGGTGGATAATGAAGTCAATATAAGCAACAGTAGGTCACATAGAAAGAGTGGGGAATGGTGGTCATGAGAGTTAGACTATACCTCCAGGCTGCTTAGCTGGGCGTGTGACCTAGCTCTTTCCTACTTTGGGCCTTAGGTTTTTTATCTACTACTTAGATTGATAACAAGAATCATAAATCATAGTTGACTATGCGGCTCAAAGGAGAACTCAAGATATAAAAGGCATAAAGGTACAAAAAGGTTCTAAAAAGTTTGACATGTTCTATTCACAGGGGTAATAAAATATATATAACATGTAGGAACTGAAAACAACTACTATGTCATTATTTAGGAAAATTCTTGGATCAGAATACTATGTTTAATTTTATTTAGTTTCCAATCATTATAATGTAACAAAGGAATCATACACCTTATAAATGTTCTGAGATTTTTTATTAGAAAAAAATACCAGTCTAAATAGGTGAAAATAATAAAAGAGAGTATTTATCTCTGGGAAGAAAAGACTACAGGCTTTCTTCTTGTATTGGAGAAATTCTATGAGAAGAAAACAATATAATGATACTTCTCTCAAGAGGTTATGAGAATTAAATAAGAATATTTCATGTTTATATTAAATATTTTATTTCTTTATATAAATATATTTATATACATGTATAATATACACTAAACTTTATAAAAATGAATAGGAATGTCAGAAATATAAATCTTTACATAAATAAAGCATTTATACTTATTATTTTTCATAAGAATATATTTATATTTTACACTGTTTATAAGGCACTTAGCTCTATATCTGGCACATAGTGAGCAATCACTAAATGGTTCTTATTATTAATAAAAACAACCAAACAAAACTACAGACCAATATCCCTCAAACTACAGACCAATATTAACTACAGCAAATATTCCTAAAAAGTATTAGCAAATAATATTCAGCAATACCCACAAAGAGTTATACACTATCACCAAGTGAGAATCATTCCAGAGATATAAGGCTGGTTCAGTATTCAAAAATCAGTTAATACAAGACACCACACTGATAGAATGAAGAAAAAATACCGCATAATCGTCTAAGTTGATGCAGAAAAAGCATTTGACAAAATCCATCCTCCTTTTCCTCTCAACAAATTTGGAATAGAAAGGCACTTCCAAAACCTGATTAAGGGCATTTAAGAAAATCTCACAGCTAATATCATACTCAGTGACAAAGACTGAATGCTTTTCCCCTACGATAGAGAACAAAACAAAGATGCTCACTCTTGCTACTCTTATTCAACATAGTGCAGAATTCGAGCAAATGAAAAAGGCAAAAAAAGGAAATAAAAAGCATACAAATGAGAAGAGAAGGAATATAGTTGTTCCTATTTGTAATGACACAATTGTCTACATACAAATTCTCAAGGAATCTCCAAAAACCTCCTAGAATTACTGAGTTTGGCAACATCAAGAAAATATACAAAATCAGTTATAACTATTTATACTAGCAATAAGCGTATGCATACAAAAATTAAAGATTCTACTTACAATAGCTCAAAAAAATACTTAGGCATAAATTCAATAAAACATGTTTAGGACTCATATACTGGAAACTATAAAATCCTGATGAAAGAAATCAAGGAAGGTATAAATAGACAAACCATGTTCAATGACTGGTAGATTCCATACAATAAAGATGTTAATTCTCACCAAATTGATAAGACACGTTTAACACAATTCCTCTGAAAATTCCGGGAAGATTTTTTAAAATATATATGGACAAGGTTATTCTAAAATTTATATGGAAAAGCAAAGGAACTAGGTTAGCTAAAACAATTTTGAAGAAGAATGAAGTGAGAGGAATTCAGTCTTCCCAATTTCATTTATTATTTTTGTTGCTCTGCAATAAAAAGGAACAAACTATCCTGAGATACAACAACCTAGATGAATCTGTAGAAAATTAAGCGGAGTGAAAAAAAAAAAAAATCCAATCCCGAAGGGTTGCATGGAGTATGAATCCACTTATGTAAAATTCTTGAAATGACAAAATTATAGAAATGGAAAACAGATTAGTGGTTAAGGGAAAGCCTGGGCTTAAGGATAGGGGTTTATGGGAGGGCCACGGATTTGGCTATTCAAGAAACATGAGGGATTCATATGCTGATGAAATGTTCTGTGTTTTGTCTGTTTCAATGTCAACATACTTGCTGTGATATTATGCTACAGTTTTGCGAGATGTTGCCATTTGTACAAAACTGGGTAAAAAGCAAGGGAATCTGTCTGCATTATTTCTCATAACAACAGTTGAATCTACAATTATCACAAACTAAGTTTAATTGAAAAAAAAATCTTGCATATCATGTAATCATTTTCCAGTTATCTTTGAATATATTATTTCCAGAGGAGAAAAAGCAACAACGAAATGAAGTTTTCTTTTCCATTACTTTAAAGCTGTGGAAGAAGCCCCTAGAAATTGTTAAGCATCCTGATCTATCTTTGGCTGGAAATTCTTGGCTGGCCTCATGACTTCCTTACTATTTTTAGTCTTGATTACAAATGGACATTTATCAGTAACAGAAATGAAAAGTAACATTCACCAAGAAAGATGTTAAAAGAACTGAGGATTTTATTTTATAAAGATTTATTTATTTATTT
Source organism: Neomonachus schauinslandi (assembly GCF_002201575.2). Lineage (NCBI taxonomy): Eukaryota > Metazoa > Chordata > Mammalia > Carnivora > Phocidae > Neomonachus > Neomonachus schauinslandi. The sequence continues at coordinate 15,124,862 of NC_058415.1, forward strand.
ATTTTAGAGAGAGTGCATGTGTGTGTGAGCTGAGAAGGGAGGCAGAGGGGGAGTGAAAGGGACAAGAAGACTCCATGCTGAGTGTGGAGCCCGTTGCGGGGTTCGATCTCATGACCCTGAGATCATGACCTGAGCCAAAACCAGGAGTGGGATGCTCAACCAACTGAGCCACCCAGACTCCCCAAGAACTGAAAATTTTAAAGGGAGGCTTTGTACACACACATAGAGAACATATGGCAACAAAGGGAACAGAGCAGAATGAAAGTATTTACCTCCTCTTTGGCAATGCGCATGTCGTCTGTAACGTTAGAGAAGACCGTGGGCTGGATGAAGTAGCCTTTATTCCCCCATGGGCCTCCACCACACTCCAGTTTGGCCCCTTCTTTCTTCCCACTCTCAATGAGGTCAAGTATTTTTTCATATTGTTCCTTATCAATCTGTAGGAAAAATATCACATGGAAAGGAAAATAAATGAATAAAGTAAGTTTATAAGGGTAATATATTGCCCAGCCTGTTAATGAGGGCTTCAAAATGCTAGAGTATTGTTACTGAGTGAAATCTTCCATCAAAACAGCTGACAGAGGCTCAGATTCATTCTGTGTTTATTCTCCTGGCTTTTCTAGAAAGAACACTTACAGGTAAATATTTGTATTCAGCATTTGTTTTACCATTACATAAGCAAAGCACATCAGCCCTGCGAACAAATGTAAACATCTTCACACTACTGTCATTTATTTTCACTGGAAAAAAAATGCCTGTTAACAGTCAAACACACTTGAAAACTATAGTCCTAACTGAAATAAAGAGGAAAAGGAGAAGAGAACTTTGATACTGGGTTTAATGAAATTTGGCAGTTGGAAAGCAGATGCTTTAGGGCTTTGAAGACCCCTAGACTTCTGTTTGCTCCTCATTCCTGACAACCTCCTCTGGCCAGATACATGCTGACCACAGCCTGGGCATCCTCCCGTCCAGGTCCCCATGGGGCAGTCTCAGTAGGTCGATCCCAGTTTCTAGCCTGTCCTATTAGCATCTCGCTTCATCACAGAGACTACCTCTAAAAACATGACAAGAATGACAGAGCCTGAATGGTTTGTTAAGCAATATTTTTTATAAGGAAAAAAAGCAAAAACAAAAGCAAACCTAACTCGAGTTTGGGCTGGGATACCCGGAGCACACATCTTCCCCCCATGCACTGGAATTGGGGTTATGTATTGTCTCAATTGTCTCAACTTTGGGAGGCTGAAAAACTTAGTGATTTTTGGACTCCAAATCACTGGTCAAGACTGCCCTGTCTCAGGTGTGGCCGGGGTTAAGTTTTAAAGGAAAAAGATCGAAGATCCAGGAGTTAAGGTGAAGGGCCTCTTGCCAGTTCAGCCTGTCTTTTCTCACTACTTAAAGTGTTGCTCTTTATCTTCTTCTTTGACTCTGCAATCTTCCTCATCTTCCAAATCCCAGAAAAAGGTCACAAACTAACTGCACACAGCCCAGCTCCCATATCCAATGAGATTAAGTGCTATTTGAAACCAGAAACCGTTTTCTAAAATTTGGCACAATATTTGGTACAATGTTGCTCAGTCCTCCTTTGTGCATGATATTTAAATGAATATTTCAAAGGGAAACGTTCCTTCATTTCCAGCAGATCAAGGAAGTTGTAATGTTGGTTTAATAACTGTTGGTTTGATATTTAAATTGCTGCCTAGTATTTACTACAGCCAGACTAAGGGGTGGTGTTAGTTCTGTCTGGTTAAAATATTCAGGTTTCCAGCAACTAGCCAAGGATCCATGTATCTCCATGCAAAGCTTCTCTGGCCTCTTCCAAAGTATTAATCTCACTATGGCCTCAAAAAATCATGATTTTGGAGCGTTTCATTTTAAGATGTATTCCCTAAGTCATAACTTGTACCCGCCTGTGACCAGAGTGGATATTTGGGGACAGTCCTAGTCTTGCTTATGCACTGGGAGGTAAAGGCGGGAAGAATTTGTTTGTTGGAAAACTTAGATGGTCAATAACTTCTAAGAATACAGGAATTCATAGAGTAGGGTCTGGCTACTGACAGTGTGGTTCTCTAGCCAGCCACTCTAGCGTTCCTTGGTGGCAAAGTGCATTTCTTAGGCCTCACCCGAGACCTACCGCATCAGAATTCGCATTTTTAATGAGATTCTCAGGTGATTCAAATGCACAGGAAAGACTGAGAGCCTTGCACCAGAGTTTAGGCCTAGTGATGGAAGTTTTCAGTCATACCTAGGGACATACTCAGTGTAGTCTGGCTAATTTTGCTTCACCATAAATACAAATCTTCCTCAGAAGGTTTCAGATTGGCCATACCTGAATTTGGCTTTCCTTTTGGCCCTCAGGAACTTCTCAGTAAGGCTAGGATGTAGCAGGGGCTCTTTACCTTGTGATGGGCCATTAGCTCATGGGCTAGTCTATGAGACGTAATAGGGCATGGCATTGTAAGAGTCTCAAAGTATACATTTTGACGTGTTTGAATGTGCAAATTATTTAATTCCTTAGGGTTGATGGGTTGAGAAAGAAAGTTTGAGAAATGACACTGAAACATCCTTTAAATCATTTGGAAACCAAAGATCAACAAGAGCAATGAGAGCGGATATATGAAGTTATTGATCTGTGATAGTAATTGTCACCATAGGTATAAATGGAAGCATGCAATTTTCATTTACTCAACAGACATTTGAGCACATACCGTGAACCAGGCACTCAGATGCTTTGTATAGATTATTGCATTTCACTGTGCACTGACCCTGCAAGATTGGTGTTACTACTTCCACTTTACAGATGAGAAAACAGAGCCTCAGGGAAGTTAGATTTTAAATCCAGCCTCTATTTTGAAAGTCCATGTCTCTGCATTAGGACAAGATGCAACTTCTGATAATGTTATAACCTTTGATGTGGGTTATGAAATCAAATTGGAAAATCACTTTACCAATGAAAAAATATAAAATATAATGTGATTAAGATAAAACAACATATTACTTCATTTACCAGCTGAGTTATTTGAGGGCTTTTAGGTTTTAATATTTGGCATTGCCTAAATCCTAAGGTTTTCCTACTTGGCTATCTTGGCATGGGCAGAAAAACCCAAGTTAGCCTTTTAACTCTTCCAGACTGTAAACTCCATGAGGTCGGGTAGCATATCCTCCTTGTTCCTTTGGGCATTGTCAGGTACTTATCCCAGGGTTTAGCTTTCTTTAACACTGGGAGTTAGATTCATTGCTTTTTTTTTTTTTGAAACACCAAACTGATACAGCATTGTCACCTAGGAAGATCTATGGTAAGGAAACAATCTTATTCAATAAAAAGCAAACCTAGAGAGGACACTTTATTCTTGTCCCCTGTGAATGCTATTCCTTCTTTTGTATACTCACCTGAGGGCCTTGATTGACTCCTGGGGCCAGAGGATTTCCAAGGACATAGTTTTTAGCCCGTTCAACACTGCGTCGGACAAACTCATCATAAATCGATTCTTCCACAAAAAGCCTGGATGCAGCTATACAACATTGGCCTTGGTGGTAGAATAACCCCTGGTGGGCAAATTCAACGGCATTGTCCACTGCAAAGAAGATACTCACGTTGAAGAAGAGATTTTTTTTTTTTAAAGATTACATATTCGTATACATCGCTCTCAGAGGCAATAGGATGCTATAGAAAAATTATGAGTTGCACAGTCAGATGTAGATTCAATACCCCCCACCTCTTATCAGCCAGGTGACAAATTAACCTTTCTAATCCTTTATTTAATATGGAAATGATAGCCACAAATATAGAATCTGAAAAAATTAATATAGACACTACCAAGAATATAGAAAGTGTCATAAGATCCTATCCCACCGCAAATGATTTTTTTTAGATATTTTTATTTTAGAGAGAGAAAGAGAGAGAGAAAGAGAGAGCGCATGCACATGGGGGGAGGGGCAGAGGGAGAGAATCTCAAGCAGATTCCCTGCTGAGCATGGAGCCTGATACCAGGACCCTGAGATCATGACCTGAGGCGAAACCAAGAGTGGACGCTTAACTGACGGAACCACCCAGGCACCCCTACACATTTTTATAAAAATCTCCGTTTATAATTAGTTAGATGACTGAATATCTCAGGTCTCAGATTTTAACTAAATGACAAGGAAAACATGAACTATCTATTTTTTTTCCACTTTTAAAAAGGTGAATTTTATGGTATCTAAACTGTTTTTCAATCGAGGTGTTACAAAACAAAACAAAAAAGGTTAGAAAAGTTTATTTCCATCCCTGGGTTGTGGTCTCTCTGAGGACAGGAAAGAAATATTGTTAATCTGGGTTATTCCAAAGGTTAGTACAGTGCCAGGATAGTATTTCATATTCCCATTTCTTTCTTTCTTTCTTTCATTATTTGTTTATTTGATGTAGTGTTCCATGATTCATTGGAAAACATGAACTATCTATTGCATTAAATAATTTAAAAATATTTTAGATGCCCTGATCAATAGGAAAAATGATATTTCTGAAAAAAAATTAATATTCAAAATCACTCACCCACCTTGACAGCCCTGTTCCAGGAAAAACATTTTCCAACTTTATTTAAAATATGCCATATTATTTCATATATGCCTATAAACTCTTCTTATCTACGTATGTGAGATGGTAGAATGGGGCTTGAAAGGGAAAAATAGGTTGTCATCACTAAATCCTAAACAACCTGAGGTTTTCTCTGCATTTTAATTTTTTAAATGGTGGAGATTTAATTCAACATTATAGCAATTGAGTATTGTGATATTTACTTTGTGAACTAACCGCACCTACTTAAGTTGTAGTGGAAACAGTTTCTAGAGAGGTTTGGTAAAAATCAGGACTCTTACCATATTTGTGGAATATATAATAAGGCAGTGTGTTCTGAAAAGCTTCGGCTAAGATCACACTCAGCCATTTCTGTTTATTACCTCATGCTACAGCTATCAAAGAAAGAGCTAGATGAATGCTTGACAATCCATTTCTGCTGACTGACTCCCACTTAGAATAGAATTGTGGGATTCTACTCGATAATACAATCAGAATGAACCAGGGATATTGTATAGGGGAGTCACATCATAATTATAGATGGAATATATGTAAATTCGACCACACGAGCTAGGAAAAAAGGGAGAGAAATTCCTTAAATGTTAAGTGTTATTCTCTTCTGACCCTTTCATTCAATGTGTGTATGACCCAGAGCGAAGGGAAATGACAAATGTGAAATTTGCCATCTCTCTAGTTGGTCCCAGTCCAACATAACTGGGGGTATGTCACCATGCCTAACCCAATGCTAATATTTACAGGCATGGAATTAAAAAAAAAAAAATACACCACGGCTCCCAAGTGCAAGACAGTTGGTTGCCTAGAGTTCAGCTGCAAAAATGGCAATCTATTCCACTCCAGGAAGAAAGAGTGTCTGCATTAGACTCGTCTAGGTGTGACACATTAGGACATTTTGAGAGATTTTTCAAGAGTCATTCTAGGTTCTGGTTAATGCCTTACATTTTGATGTTAGAAGCAAACCCTTTTATAAACTTCAAGGTCACCGTCCGGCATTGCCAGACACCACGATGAGGGGTGAAAAGTTAAGAGTGGCCCTCACTCACAGTCGGCATCAGCAAACACAATGCAGGGGCTCTTTCCACCAAGCTCCAGGGTCACCCTCTTCAGATTGCTTTTCCCCGCAGCTTCTTTGATCATCTTGCCAACCTGGAATGGAGCATTACAGAGGAGGAGGCTGAATCTGCTCTCCTGAACGCGGGTTTATTTAGCATTTTAAATGTATATGAGGTTTGTGCCATAGTTAAATTCCAGTAGGGAGAAACATTAAATGGCTTTTCTCAAGATTTGGCGCCTTCAGATATCAAAGGCTCCTCGACCCGAGCATAAACATGATGAATCAGAAAAGCACTCATGAGAACAGATACATAGAAGATGACAGCTGATCTTGACAGACAGAACTGGGCAGGAGGTATTTTTCGTTTTAATCAGAACTTCATCTTTCTATTATGGACTGGACATATCACGATCCAACCATCACTTATCTACTTGACTTTTCATCCCTCTACTGAAATCCAGAGAACTCTATCCAAGCTGGCATATTTATTGCCCCCTAAACCTCATCTCTGTTTCTCATTATATGCCCACCCTGACCCGGGCCGCCCCCAATCCCAGCCTTCCTTGAGGTCCGGCTGATACCTGAACTCTTCTTTGAAGCTTGCTCTGTTGACTCTAGGCAGACATGACTTTTCCTTCCTCTTATTCCCACCCCCCCACCCCATAGAACCCTCATTAGAACTGTTTCAGTCTCCCCTGGATTGTATTATTTGTAACACATCAATTTCCCAAACAGATATCACCCCCTTGGTGGCAGTGATAAAGTCCCATCATTGCCTACTTCTCAGCACTCTCTGTCACAGTGGGGGTTTGTTGAACTACGGTTGGTTGCCAGGTCTCTCTCTCTCTCCCCCCACCTCCCTCCTTCCGTTCCTCCCTTCCTGTCTCTCCCCACAACTTCGAACTGTGGAGCTAGAAAAAAGAAATTGGATCTGTGCTCTGTGCTGTTGCTTCAGTTAGCTGGAATCCTACTGTTCTGGCTTCTTCTTTAATGCTAGTTGCCCCTCTTCAGAGAAAGACATTGTTTTCATTTTTTCCTTTGTGGCTCCCATCCCATCAAGATTATTTTCTGTAGTTGTTTTATTTTTCCATCTCTAAGACCTGGCCTGCTTTATAACTATTTCCTCTTTACTATTTTTATTGAAGTCCTAATGTCCTAAATGATCTTTGCTTTTCTTTTTGAAAGATGATTCATTTTATCTTGCTTCTGGGTTGTTTTTTTTTTTTTTTCCCTATTGGACACATCAGATTTTAATAAAAAGCTTCTATCCCAACTGAACAAAAGATAAGTAGGTGCTTGCTGAGCATATGTTTGAATTTTATGTGCTTATTGAACTGACTGCTACCATGCCTTACAGAGCAGAGCAATAATTAAGCTGCCAATGTTTTTATCTTATCTAAAGATGTCAGGTGCTAAATCAAATCCTTTAATATAGGTTAATAAAAAGAAACTGAGAATAGACTTGCGGTGGGGAAATCCTATCTGAAATTTTTCTTATATGCCATTTTCCTTCCACAATATACTTCTTTTTAAATTTTCATTTACAATGATTAAGAATTTTTTATTTCCTACATTCTTTCCTTCTCCTCCTTTAAATTCTCCAAATTCTTTCTTCATCTTTTTTTTTTTTAACTTAGAAATATTTACTAGAGAAACTTTGTTAGATAATTTGTGTCTCAGGGAAGGGAATGAGATCAGAGATATTTTTCTAAAAGCTACAGATGTCGGAAGAACTAGAATGAAGAGTAGCCAGAAGTATGAGTAAGGGAGAAAGGTTACACTTTTGTTTAGTACAAGTTTCGATGGCAAATAAAAGGTCTGAGGTTTCCCAAAGGTCTAGTTAAAGCCAAAACAAGGAAACATCAATTTTGTTCCATGGTTTTGTTCCCTTACTTGGAAAAAAGTAAAGGTTCATTATTTTTCCTAAAGAGGTCTGCAATGAAGAAAGAGAAGAACCTTCGAGACTATGGTAAGCAATATGTCCCATGATGTTGTGTCATTGTCGTGTGAGACAGAAGTAGCAAGTGAAAATGGTCTAATTTACCACATCCTGCACAATGTGCATTGGATTCTGTTTTTTGTTTTGTTTTGTTTTATTCTGTTTTAAATGAATCTAATGGGACATTAAAATTCTTACCTTGCCAGAAGCATTTTTAGAAAGAGGGTCATTGCTACCGTGACCACAAAAGATATAATCCATGGTTTGCCTCTTTCATGGCACTTGGCAAGTTTCCCACTATCTGCCAAGCAACAAACCTGAAGCTAAAAGAGAGCCCAGAAAGACTGGTTTTTCTGTGTGGCCTCTAAAATCATCTTAGTTACATTTAGTTATTTAATACTTACTCAGAAGTAGTTACTATACTGGTTTTTGCAGATACAACAGTGACTAGGACAGTCTTTGAGGATGGTCAGCAAAGGAGAGAGATAAATGACAAAGCAATGGGCATGAGCTATCATAATTATAGATCACAGACAATGGGGAACACACATGGGGGGTGGTTTAAAACTCAGGATGCCCCTGGGACTGCAGAGAAAGCCAAAGAGGCAGCAGGTGGTGGAAGCCATATTACAGTAGGTGTGGCCATGAGTGAGCAAAAGCCTGGAGGAATGAAAAGATACATCTGAATACCCTAAGGGGTGCTCGATATTTTACTACTCATTAGCTCCTTCAATTGTATTTTGTACAATAAGGTAGCTATTATTATTCACATAAAAATGAGAAATACAAATGTAGCAATGATACTTAATGTTTGGAAGACACACTGCTTAAAGGGGTAGAGTCAAAATTTGAACCCAGATGTTTCCCAGTCTTTTAATCTCAGAGTTTTTTCTACTTTTAGCAAGTAAAGTGCTCCAAAGCGCCCAGGGATGGGCCAAGACAAATAGGCAGGGATTCTAGAGATGGGATCAGATGAGCTGGGGAATGAGTGGGCATGGAATCTAGAGCAGCAAATGTGCATGGAGGTTTAGAATGCTAGGCTGAGGAATTTGTACCTTCCTGCCTTTACCTCTGCTATGATTTTGATCTGTGACTTCACCTTTTTTTTTTTTAACTTACTGCCATGTCTCATTCCCAGTTGTTCTGTCCACAGAATCCTGAATGCAGGATTTGCTTTCCCCTACCTCAATGAAGCGTTTGTAGAATGTAAACCTTTTCTGTTCTGTGTCTAGGAAACATAAAAAAGTATTTTTGTATTTATCTAGTTTTTAAAAGATCAAGAAAAATAAAATTTTATTTTCCACCGTTTTAGTTCTCTATGTAAATGTTTGTTTATATTGGAGTGGCTAATTTGGAATATAAAATAATCAAATTAGCTTCTCCTCGTTATCTAGAATGTTCTTCTTGCTTCTCAATCTCTGGGAGTTAAAAAAGTAACCGCTCTTCAAAATTCAGAGCAGGTTCTCGCCCCTATGTAGACATCATCATTCCTTGCTGTGAATGCCCTTATAGAGCTCTTAGTATCTTATCACATCCTGTCTTGTATCTTATGTGTAACAGCAGCTTTATAAGAAGGGGCTCTTTTCATTCTTCATCCTTTATACTGTATACCGGTAAGATGTTTGCACTGAACATCTCACAATGTCACATCATCCAACAGGAGGACTCGAACTGTTTTTTGCTTGATACGGTATGATTTTACCACTTTCTTTTTGCTTGCAGCAGAAACTCATCTCAATAGATGGGAATCCATTCTCCCAAACTCCACTTTCCAGGCGGTTCCCTCTTTCTCTCCCTCCTGCCTCTTCTTGCAGTGCCCATGGCTGAGACCCTGCTCTTTAACCTTCTGGAAAGTCAAGCTGGAGCCGGAGGGGCATAAAAATTAAGCTAAGCCAGCAGTAACACTCAGGAAGCTGAGTCGCTGGCTCCCTTTCAGAATGATCAGGAAAGAGAGAGGCCCAAATAAGGAGCTAAAGGTGATGCTCTGCTCTTTAATTTCCATAATCTACAGGGTACGATTACATCCATTCATACAAATCACTGCGGCCTAATTTAGATTTTCTATCATAAACCATACTAATCATACGACAGGGTCTCATCAGCTCTATTTCTTGTCAGGGAAAGTAATGAACCAACTAGAAACAGTTTCATGCAGGCCGTGTGTGTGACAGGTACCCCGCTTCATCTCAACCACATCTGCTTATGTTCTATAAACATGTGTGAAGGTTAGAATAAGGAACAAATCATTAAAAGGAACTTTTGTTTTAGAGAAATGTCGGCCTAAAAACAGTGACACAAAACATGCTTCTGACACCTGGAGATGCAGACCTTCTGCACTACTGGCCTGAGTAATTAATGTTACCTCTGTAGATCCTGTGAAGGCCACTTTGTCTATATCCATGTGGGAAGAAATGGCCGCCCCAGCAGTAGGCCCGTAACCAGGGACAATGTTCACTACTCCGGGAGGGAAACCTGCCTGAGGATAAAAAGTAAAATGGTTATGACAGAACTGAGAATTTAATTCTGTGATAAAAAGAGGAGAGTCTGGGATCAAAGCCGCCTCCCGATGCTGAGCTTATGAGTTTCTCTACCAAGAAAGATTCATTTAAGTGCTATTATTATTATTATTTCATTTTGTAGCCCACTTAAAAAAACCTCCCGAATTACATTACTGGGGAAGTGTTTCTCCTTGGGGGCAGAAGTCCATGTTTGACTTTTCTGGATCATTGCCCCAGTGATGACTGCCTCAGATTTCATAATAGTAACTCAGAAAGATAGTGTGTGGAAAAGAGCTTGGGAAATCACTCACATAGAAGGAAAACAATGCAATTATTATCCTACTGGCAAAACTAAGAAGCTAAAAGGATCTTGCATTTTCAGTTTCTAGCTATTGATTGTTTAGGCCATACCAACCGGGTTGCAAATTCCTACTGGCAATATTTAATCAGTAAAACATTAGATAAGAACTATCCTCCCGTGCATGACTAAGCTTCACAGTTTGATTTCATTCCTGGTTAAAGAATGATCAAGGAGAAAACAGTGTGTACCTGAGATGGGCACATTGAAACTTCATGTTCTTGGCATCAAAATGCCCCATTTTGACATTTCTTTTGCCCTCCCTTTTTTTTTTAAATTAGAAGTGAAGAATAGTTTTAAGATTTAGGTTCAGATTTTTTAAATTTAAGTTTCTAGTAACTAAAGCCTGGTTTTTAAGTTCTGGAAAGATCTGAAGGACAAAGGGCAAGACATTGCAAGAAAAAAGACAGTAACCCAACCTGGATAATTGATGAAAATAAATTTCATGTGTGTTTTTTTTTTTTTTTTTTGGCCAGTTTTTGAGCAAGAAGGTAAATGCAGAGAAAACCACAACAGAAAACAGAATATAAACGCGTCCCCTCATGGAAAGATATGTTAAAAAATTATGTGGCCCAATATTACAAGCAAGCATATTGGCACACAGGCCCCAACCTTCGGAGGGATTAGTTTAAAAAAATTTGCAGAACCTCCAGGCCATTAGTGCCAGTTAGAAACCAATATTCATTTCAACATTTGAAAGAAAGATACATCAATTTCAACGTGACTTTGCATTCATGAGTTAAGCTAAGGAAACAAACTAAAAGTGATCATAAGGTGACTGTTTGACATGAAGCCTTTGAGTCTGACTTCTTGTCTCCATTTGGGCAGTTCATTTCGGCTGACTGTTGGAAATCTCAGCTGGTGGCCATATTCAATGTGTCCTCATCTGGACAGAGCCATTGGCAAGTGGTTTACGTAGCACCAAGTGAGGCCTTCATAGTGGAAAGGAGAGTTCCTGAGTTCTCACACATATTTTGATTTGGGGAACTCACCTCTTGGATTAAAGATGCCACGTGAAGGGCAGTGAGAGGAGTTTGCTCTGCAGGTTTGACAATCACGGTATTTCCACAGCTCAGGGCAGGCCCTATCTTCCAAATGAGCATGACCAGCGGGAAATTCCACTAGAAAGCAACAGGGAACAATAGATTCTTTGTATTGCTGAAAGCCCCATTTGCTAATCTAACTTCTACATTATTCACTACCTAAAGATGTGGAATAATAATTGTGGTAGTTTTGTGTAATCAACTGGTGTCTTCAAATTAAGTTCATTGCTAAAAGCAACTGATAAATGCTGGAAAGCTTCAAGTAAAGTAGATATGGGACAGGAGTGGAAGAGAGCCAAAAAATTTTATCAAGTGCTGTTATTTTGAGTTCTTCATCTACTGGAGGAAAAAAAAAAATTACTGCATGGTTTAAAAATCAAGCCTGACTGTTAAACATATTGTAAGTTATCTGCACATCTTTGAAAAGTGTAATTATTCCTTCCTCCCTCCTTATAGATCATTTGTTGTAACCATGTACCCAATAATAATATTTAGCAGTGACCTGAAGCTAATATAACATTGTGTGTCAACTATATTTCAATAATAAAAACTGTGTGTGTGTATGTGTGTGTATGTGTGTGTGTGTGTGTGTGTAGTAGTAGTAGTAAGAGTGTTTATTTCTGAGGCAAATATCTTGCTAAAGACAAAAAGTCTAGGGTCTGGTGGCTAAGAACTTGGTTCAAATCTCAGCTCAATCATTGACCAGCCCAGTGAGCTCAGACAAGTTACATGCTCTCCATGCATGATTTCATCATCTGCAAATGCTGATAAAAATCCTCTCTACTTCAAAAGGTTATCATGAGGATTCTTCAGGAAAGTGGGCCAAAGGCTTAATAGAGTGATGGGTTCATCATAGGCTTGCAATAAATATTAGCTATTACTAGTATTCAGGACTGTGTAATTTTTATTAGTTTTATTGAGAGTTTTGAACTAATGAGCAATTTCACTCAAAATGTGGCTATGGATGCATTTCAATCTCATTGGAGCAGAAGATAAGTCATTGACACTTTCCCAGCTGAAAGCTTCAGAATACTTTAACATCTTTTTATTTGGCTTCTCTGAATATGTCGGTGAAATCATTTAGATCGTCTCCCATTTGTTGGGTTTAAAAGAAAATCTTCATGATTCTGTTTAAAAATACAGCTAAAGGTAGGATAATCCATACAGTGCTCCAACAGTTTCTTCCACTTTAATTTAAAAAATGCATTTAGGACTCAAACACTGGTTGCTACTCTTCTCCGTGATGAGAAGTCTCAACGGGGAGATAATTTGTGTTGGAGAATAGTAGGCCATACTGCTTCGCTAAAATGGCAACCTACAGAGAGAAGCCAACAATAGCTGCTTTGTTACATACGTGTGAAGCATGGGTCTTAAAAAGAGTATATAACACAGTTTTTTAAAAACAAATCACAGAGTGAAAGGCTAAGATAGGTCAATGCTGTAATGTCAAAACACACTCAAGTGATACCCCACAATATAGATATATTTCTGGACCACCTCCTTCATATCCGAAGAGTTCAGTCACAGGGAGACCTGAGCTCATCAGTTACTACATTTGTTCCACATTTAGCAAATATCTAAGAATCCCTATGTGCTGGAGAAAATTTCTTTACCAAATGAAATAGAATTAGAGTTCTTTTTCTTTTTTTTTCTTTTTTAAGCTTGAAAATCATATAGGAGACCAACTTACAGGAATGATTTGGCCACATACACCAACAGGCTCATGTCTTGTGTAAGTAAAAAAGTTTCCATCTGTAAAATAAAACACACAAATCATTTGTGGACAAATATGCTTGACATTCAAGGAATGGTCATGGGTTGATGTGAGAAGAAGGTGTAGACAATAACTGAAAACAAAACAACAAATAAAGAAATAAAAATAACCCCCTTATCTCCAACCACTTATGAAATGAAAAATCGAGTGCTGCAATAGTAATGTGAAATGAGAGGAACTGTAAAACTGATGTAGGTCAAGGCAAAGATGCAAAACTGGAATATATCTGAAAGATATTTAATTCTCTGATCTTGTAGGAGAGCTATTTTTTAAATTATTCTCATTCTCGAAGTTTACTAGAAAAAAGGTACAAGGTGTGTGGCTAAGACAATAACTTAGAGTTCTGTTTCTGACAGTTCTATCAGTAATGGTAGAATTTTTTTGAAGTAAAAATAACAAAATTAGAAAAGAGTAGAATTAAAAAATATCTCCCTACAAGCCTACTGGCTTATTCTAAAAGGTGCTTTTTTTTTTTTTCCTACCAAACAATAAAAGCAAATCTCTTCATCAAAAAAAAAAAAAAAAGAAAAGAAAGAAAGAAAAGAAAAAGAAAATGCCAGAAGTAAAAGACATTGTTTTGCAATCTGGATTTGATTGATTCATATGCCTCAAAGTTTGATGTGGTCATCCTGAGGTTACATTGTGCTTTTTGTTCTGTTTTGTTCTGTTCTAGTTCCCACAAAAGCTTCTTGGCTATCATAGCAAGAAACCACCTTATCAAGTCTATTTGTACTTAAAATAGTTTCTCCCATTTTTTCAGAGGGTAAAGAAATTTCGAGAATAGCCTCATTTCTTCTTAACACCATGTTCTCACTCTCCCCTTTTAATTCCTGGCTATTGCTTTTAACTTACTGCTGGATGCTTGAATGAGATTGAAAATGCCCATCCTGAAGGGTGCCACAGTTCTAGAGCCAGGAAGTTTATATGAATTAAATTCTACCCATAATGTTTTCCCAACTGACACTTTTTTAAATCCCTCTCCCATTAGCATTCTCTGCTAAAATACTAAAACACATACATACACATTTCGTCACGCAAATTCTTAAACTGAGCTTATTGTAAACACAGTCTCATCTCGGTTTGAAGCTACTTAAAATAAATCAGTATGAATTGGTTTGTTGAATTAATCTACTGTAACTCTACTGAGTGAGACCAGGTCCAGATGACCATAATTGTCTCACACAGGAACACGCAAAGACACTTAAATAATTACATTATACAAAGGGTGTACATTTCACTATGGGAATACAAAGTAAATCATTGGAGGCCGACTGTGAAAAGCGTGGGCGGTTAGAGAGACAACTGCCCTAATTCAGTGACTGTGGGCATAAAAATGTTCTTACTTGAATATTTCTAAAATATCTGTAGTGGTATCTTCTGCACGATTATGCTGAAACAATTTGAAAAAAACATTTGATAAATCTTCGCAGAACTTCCAGGCTCAAAGCTGCATTGTCTCAAAGTCAAGGAGAAAATCAGTCTGCTTTTCAGCTGACATTTTTAAAAGGGAGAGTTCGGAGTAATTCAGCTCTACAGCGATCGCCTCGCGCCTACCCTCACCCCTGGTGGTTTCTCACAGCTACTCACCAATGGGTATTGTGCGGCCTTGGATCTTGTCAGCCCACCCTGCACAGTAGCGTAATGTTGTGATGCAGCCTCCCAAATCCATCAGATATGAACTAGAGAATAGTTTTCCACCATTCATTGATTCCATTGTCTGAAAAGGAAATCAAACCTCAAACGTAAACTTCCATAAACATTTTCAATTAAAAAATCAAGAGTTAATATTTTGAATAATCATGTGCTAGAGAATTTGGGAAATAGAAAAAAATCCTGTAAGCCATTTTGTATAACCTTTTCTTTCTACAAAGGAGGTAAAAAAAAAAAAAAAGTAAAAATGACTTGCTTAGACTTGCTTAAGGTCACATAACAAGATACAGATAAAAAGGGCGATAAGATTCTCGTTTCTATACCCTAGCATTCCTTCTATCTCATTCTGAATGTCCTCTGGCTGGACAGATTTCTAAGAATCAGTCCCAATTTGAAGGACACACAGTTGGTGAGAGTGAGTGGCACTTAGTTTCCTCAGTCAGATCAGAGCCCCAGCAAAATTTCACTTATTGTACAAATACAACTGTGGGACAATTTAGTGTCATGACTATGAATGGTGCCTCAGTGATTATTTTTGATTTTGCAATCCATCCGGATACAACCAATGTATGCAAACTTCAGTGATCCCTGGATCTTTCATTCATGAGTTTTCTTCAGCAGAACTTTGAATGGTGAAACTCTTAGTTTTGCCACTATTGTCATAATTATTGTTTGAATGGTCAGGCTGGAAAGTACAACATTTTCTGGTCCGGTGAGCTAACCATCTATCGGATGACCTAGTTTCTTTTCTTCTTTCCTTCAGCAGGAACTTTAAGAGCTCTTTGGGACTTGTGTCCTGCCGGGGCAGGAATATACAGGTGAAAAACTTAAAATTGTTCTTCATTTGTTATACAGTCTTCTGTCTCTGCATTATGCTGCATGCCATCTCAAAACTTAATCGAACATGATTTTTGTGTGCCTGCTCCTTATTCCCCCTTTGGATCTTATGGTGACAGAGACAGCGAGCACTCTATAATCCACAGAGCAGTTACATAAGAGAAGCCAAGTTTTAGCAAATTCTGCTTTCTTCCTACATGACATTTTGGTTAATGTAATTTTATTGTGCATAACTTCTTAACTCCATATTTTTGCATTCTTTGAATCATGCCGAACCTTTGAATAATAAATAGTTCTTTGATTAACTATAATTGTTAAAGTTGATTTAAAAATATGTATATGGACTTCTTTGTTACTGCCAGCATAAGATTCTAAAGGTAATAAGAATTTGCTCTGAAACTTGATCTTGGTATTGGTTTGTTTTCTTTACTGTAATGCCTAATTGAAAAGAAAACAAGGAAACACTCCACCCATTTTACTTGCTGACTCATCTAACTGCCAAAATGTTTTTTAAAAAGCAGGATACATAATAAATACAGTTTTTACAAATACACGAATGATTTGATTTTTTTTTTCTTTATTCTTCAACTTTTTCACCTGTAAAAAGAACATCATTTAATCCAGACCACTGTGAACATGTGTATTTCAGGAGGGAAAAAGCGGGCATGTAGTAAGTTTCTTGGTGGGCTAGATTAAAGGGAAAAAAGTTTATTTTAGAGAAATACTCTGGGAACCTTTGACAAAGTCTATGACATTTTCCACAAAAAGAGTTCAGTGGTCAGGTAAGTTGAAGAAACCCAGTATATTATTCCAGGATCTTCACTGCATGTGACCTTGTTAAAGGCTCTAAGGAATTCTGGAATAGAGAAAAGAAATTTGTTTAAGTTGCTTTAACTTGCAGTTTGCCAAGGTTTAGACTGTAGAATCTAATATAGAAGTAGAATAACATCATCCAGAACTAGCGTGCAGATTCTTCTTTGAGAATAAGCTCAATGGTATGTACGATTTTTATAAGGGGGGTGGTAAAAAATTTTTTTTTTTTTTTTTTTTTTTTTTTTTTTGTAGAGAGCATGTAGTGATCACTAAAACCAAAGCAACTTGCCAAACAGTGAATGCTTTCTAGAGATCTCTCTACCTGCAAAGTTTGGTTGATACTCACTGCCAAGAGAAGACGATCTCTTTCAATTAAGTCAGCCAACCTGTAGATTAGTCGCCCCCTCTCCGAAGCATTCATAGTACGCCACGGAGAGCCAATCTGAAAAGCCTTTCTTGCGGCCTTCACTGCTTTGTCAATATCTTCCTGCAAGTCAAAGGGAATTCATTTCAGTAGCCTAAACGTGTTAGCAAATCCAATGGCAGCAACCCTATAAAACAGACTAATGGTCCTCATATGCAGATGCTGTGTCTTTGTTAGCCCAAAGTCTGGCACATTGTACAAACTCAACTCTCACATATGGGAGTTCTATACCTGCTGCCTAATCTTTAGAATGATGAATTCCACACACATAGCTCAGGCTTGGGTTCCCTGAATAGAAATATTATAATATTTTAAGATTGCTACCATTGGAGTGCTTACCATACACATATCAAGTCATGTTCAAATTACTTTACACACATTAACTCATTTAATTCTTCATAATCTTATGACACAAATATGTTTCCCATTTTACAGATGAAGAAACTGAAGCAAAGAGAGGGAGGAAAGTTGCCCAAGGTCCATAGCTGACTGTGGCAGAATGGTTTTAAATGGAGCGCCTCTGACCCTAGAGTCTTTGTTCTTCACCACTACGTATAGCTTTGGTGACTGACCAAGAGTTCCAGAGAAAGCACAAGATCAGCTAAACTGGTGAGTATCTTCTTGAATGGCTGGTGGATCCACAGCCTGTGGATGCTCGTCGAGAACCCACTGCAGGGTGAGTAAGAACTGGGTTTTGCTGTTGGAAGGTAAACACTGTAAGCGTGTGTTCATTCCTCTTGTGCAGAGAGAAGAAGGCATAGAGTAGTGGAACTGGTATATAAAAGGATCTGTCTGGATATTACAACCTCTCATTTCCCAGCCGGGTACAAAGAGATCCTTTCAGTTCCTAACTAGGTTACAGAAGTCAGTTTCTTATTATTAAGGTGCTACTTAAAATTATATTAATTCAAATAATCAAGCAGACTCAAATAATCAAGTAATTCCACACTTAGTCTAGCCTTCTTGCCTTTAGTCATGTTGCTCTTACTCACACTCTTTCCTCTGAGTCAAGTAGACTCCTCCTGTTCTTTCCTAGCCAACCTCAGTTGCATACTTTCCCCTGGCCTCTTCATTCCACAGATCCCTGTTCAGATCTCTTTGGAGCTAATATAGACTATATCTACTACAAAATCCACCACACCTCTTCCATTACCACTTTATATGTTTTTGTTTTTGTTTTCCCTCAAATCAGTTGCAAACACCTTTTTTTTTTTTTTTTTTTTTTGAGATGGAGAAAATATGAGTGTGAGGGAGGGGTGGGCGGGGCTGGCTGAGGGAGAGCGAGAGAATCTTAAGCAGGGTCCATGCCCAGCACAGAGCCCCATGAGAGGCTTGATCTCACAACCCTGAGACTGTCAATGAACTGAGCTGACATCAAGAGTCGGACGCTTCACCCACTGAGCCACCCAGGCTCCCCGGTTGCAAAGAACGTAAAGGCATAGATTGTTCCAATGTTCTTTGTTATATAAGACTGGCCACTACACAGAGCTACATAAATTCCACAAATCATGGCCACATCTTAGGCCAGTTGGTTGGAAATTTTTGCAGAAGACATAATTTCCTTTGAGATTTCGAGGAGAAAATTGCATAAAATTTTCTTAAAGTTGCCCACAATTTAGCTGAACCCCATTCAAGAATGACACCTCCCCCAGTAGGAATCATGAACCTCAAGGAAATATCCCCCACCTTGGAGTATATTTCATTAAAAAGTCCCAAACTTAGAAGTCTACAAATTAAAATACAAACAAACAAACTATTTTTACAGCATTTATCACCACATGAAGATGATCTGGGGCCAGTGAGATATTTTAGAAGTGTAATCTGCTTTGATTAAGTGATAACATTCACAGAGCACAAGCAAACATTCTTTCACTATAATACATCATACACTTGTTTATCTCACTGCCTAACTTTTGAGAGAATGATGAATATATACAATAAAATATATGCATTATTACTCACCCTTCCTGAGAAATACGTATATAGTCTTATTGGGGGTACTCAGTTAATCACATTGATTGTTTATATTTGGATATTGTTTTATGCCATAAGTTCTAACTTTTTCCAAGTTATATTCAGACAGCAATGTTTGGAAAAAACCCCACAAGAATCTGAAATTGCCAGTGTGATCTGTGGATACCACAGCTTATAAAATATATGCTGCTCTGTGTTTAAACAGATCTGTGTGACACAGCTTTCATTTGGATCCTTCTGCTCAGTGTTCTGCCAACGGCCTTAGCCAAATACAGTTTATCAGAGGCATCCTGGCCTCTCAAAGGAATATGAAAAAAAAATGGCTTCAAGATATCTAACTCTGCCATATGGAAAACACATTCTTGAAATAAAGACTTTCCCGTGGTTGTGTCCTTTGTGCCATAATCCTCCTTTTCTCATAATCTTCTATTTTTTGTCTTGCAGACACAGACGTAGAGTAAGGATAGTTAATACATAGATTTGGAACAAAACAACCCAGGTTTGAATTCTGGTTCCTCATCTATTAGCTCTATGAGTTTTGAGACATCCATCCACCCATCCATCCATGAACCCAACCATCCATCCATCCACCCAACCATCCATCCATCTATCCATCCATCCAAAAATTTACTAAACACTATACTGTAAATCTTGGTATCAGGCTGCTAATGATCAAATCGTGAAGACAGGAGATTGTCCTTTTGAAAATTAAATAAGGTAACACTAGAAATACATGTTCTATGTGACAGACATGACTTTGAGCGTTCATTAAGTGATAGCAAGGGCTATCATAGTTGCGGCAAAACAGGCAAAACCACCTTAAAATAACTCTCAGCAGTTCTAATACATTTTAATCTTTCCTTTCAATTTTCTCTACCGTGTATTATTTTAGGCTGTTATTATCTCATTGTTGCTTGCCTTCCCAAGCCATTCTCTTCTCTCCTCCACTGTCTTGCTGATTGCCACCAGGCTAATCTTCCTCAAACAATTTTATGTGATCACTTTCCCTTTCAAATACTTGCAACTCCCTTTGTCTATGGTCCTAAGGCCAGACTCTTCTTTCTGATTTTTTTTTTTCTTCTTTCTGATTTTTAAGACCCAACATTTTGGGGCCCCACCTCACCTATCTAAACTTGTCTTTACATTTTTTTTTCTACTCCGTCTGGCCCAACTGCTTCTCACCTTTGCTCCTGTAATTCTCCTCGCCTAGAATGTTCTACCAGCGCACCCCGCTATTTTCAAAATTCTACATATTCTTTTTTTTTTTTTTTTAAGATTTTTTATTTAATTGACAGAGACACACACAGCGAGAGAAGGAACACAAGCAGGGGGAGTGGGAGAGGGAGAAGCAGACTCCCCGCTGAGCAGGGAGCCCGATGCGGGGCTCAATCCCAGGACCCTGGGATCACGACCCGAGCTGAAGGCAGCCGCTTAACCGACTGAGCCACCCAGGCACCCCCAAAATTCTACATATTCTTTAAGACCAAATATCACAACCTACCTAAACCCTTACCAGCCTAATCCAGCTTGATGTTAGCTACTAGTGAAGAGCTTGCTAAGTTCCAGGCACTAAGTGAAGCCTTCTGTAACCCCACAGTTACTAAGACAATTAAGCACCATGGACTTTGTTTTACAGGACATGAAATCCAGCATGAAATCTATCAACCAAAATTTGATCCCACATCTGGCTCCCAAATCCGGTTTTAAAGCTCTGCAAGACATCCTGATAGTGACCTTTGCAATGAATATTTATTGCTATCTTTGTTAAAAGCTATAATATTCCTTACTATTCCGGGCCTACAATAGGCAGTTAATAAATATTTAATAATTTAATTACCTATCTTTTAAACTCATCATGTTACATTGATTTTATAGAAGAGTGCTCCTGATATAGATAATTTGCTTATATTGACATTCACATCTTAAATCATATTTTAATTGATTCCATTACATAATAAAGCTTTTACATTAACCATATTAGGCTTAAGGGTTTTTTGTTGTTGTTTAAATTCTACGAACAGTATTTCTTGGATTTTTACTCCAGGACTAGCATCTCCAGGGACATAATTTTTTAATCCACCAGCAAACAATGTGGCATATTAACTCAGATTTGCCACCGTCAATAACACTTTTGCCGTAGAGGGTTTTAAATGTTTTTAAATGTTCCTTTTTTTGAAGTTCGGATGATGATACACCAAAGGCTGCACATTTCCATATTAGATCCATTCCAATTTGGAGAAAATAGTTATCAGACCAGTTTTACTTTTACACCTGTCATAAGCACTTACTTTAATGGACATTTATTTTTATCCCCCCCAATTATTTGTTAGGTCATGCTTAGTATTAAAAGCAGTTTTCAGGATTAGTCAATATAGCCTAAAAGAGCCATTGAAGTGAAAAGAAAACAGTTCCCACCCACATCTGTGCTTTGCTTTGTAACCTCCATTCATTCTCAGTCCTCCTCTTTTCTTTTTAACACCATTGAAAGGCGGTATATAGCCAATTGTTAGCTCCATTCTACTCATAAATTAAACCCCTAAAACCTTTTGGCTCATTATCTAAAGAGTCAGTTCCAGAACATTAGGTTTACGGTGACTATGTAATTTACTCAATTTGTACCTTTCACTAAGCAATGTTAGAAGTTCATGCACATTTGTCCGCAAAATTGTGAGAAGAGCAATCATTATTTAAAACCAAACGTCAGTAGATTACTCCAAAAGAGAACAGGATGACAATAACACTGACTGTGAAGCAAACAGTGGCTTGCCCTGAACAGTTTATATCATAAACAACCGACCTCAAGTGATCAAGCATCTAGCAACTGGATTAGCATTGTGACCTGATTCAAAGCTTTGCTGGATGTTAATGAGTATTCCTGAGCTACTTTTGCACAGACACAATGCCGCTCCACTCTGAGTAATTGTCAATAAGCACACAGCAAAAAAAAATGACAACTATTTCTAAAGCTTCAGGTATGATCATCAACTCCCCCTCACTACACTTTAGAAGAAGGTAAATCCCGCCAACGTTCCCAAGAAAAGTCCTCAGATGTCCTGACAAGGTTTCAGCTGGAACTCCAGGCACAGATTTGTTTTACTGATGAAACTAAAGCTGCAAACCAGTGGCAAAGAGAGATGCCCAAGACACCAGAGCCAAAGTAACAAGAATACATGTTCTTTTGTTAATTGCCAACTGCAACCAGCTCTGCAGTCTTACTCCTGAGTAGCATTTATACCTCTGGAGAGAAGGAGTAGGCAGCTGTCAGGGGCTCAGACGTAGCTCACCTTGCCCTTTATTGCTTCCCTCGCCTACCCTGGGTTGCCAGAGCCACTGGAGCAACTAGAAGGACATTTGATGTAATGCGGGGCTGGAATGTAGTGTTGGGTAGATCTCCAGTAGTCTCTGATAAAAAAGTCATTTCTCTGTTGACTAGGAAGAACGCAGGTTTCTCTTCTTTCTAAGAATGGCCCAAAGGACACAGTCTTCTGGGTCTCCTAAAACACGTTGCCAGGGATCATCAGTATTTCTCTGCTCAAGTTTGGTCTTGTAACATTTCATAGGGGGTGCGGCGAGATTATCACAGTGCAGGTTCCAACTCCAACTTTCTTACTTATCAAAGTCCATGCCCCCTATCAAATGCTAACACAATTTAATGGTTTAATACCTCATTCAGGAGTTCTCCAAGTATATTCTACCACCCCCACCCCAACCAGTAACATCAGCATCCCCTGAGAATTTGTCAGAAATGCAAATGCTCAGGCCCCACCCTAGAATTATTGAAACTCTAGGGGTGACCCAGCTACCTGTGTTTCAACAAGCCTTCCAGGGAATCAGGTGCATGCAAAACTGGGGGAAACACTGCCTTAGTCAGTAGTTAATTTAGTACCAGATTCCTAGGACAAGGTGTATGTGTGTGTGTGGGGGGGTATATGGAAACTCAGAGCTTGATGGAAGATTTTTACATATGATTTATGTAATTTCATTTATCCATTACCTGTAGCATGTGAGACACTGAAAAGTATAAAGGTAAAATGTCGTGTCGATCTCTACAAGAAGCAGGCTGTCTCAGACAAATTAAACGATACCCATATAACACAGGGCTTATAATATAGATAAAGATGATATTCTGCACTGGCACAGAAGAGAGCTAGTCTACCTGGGAAATTTGGGGGGCTTTAAAGAAGTATAAGACCCTATAAGACCCTATAAGCTTTGTTATGTGCCTGGCACGGTTAAAACACTTTACATCTTTTTTTTTTTTTTAAGATTTTATTTATCTGTTTGAGAGAGAGAGAGCACGAGCAGGGGGAACAACAGAAGGAGAGGGAGAAGCAGACTCCCTGAGCAGGGAGCCCAGCATGGGGCTCAATCTCAGGGTCCTGGGATCAAGACCTGAGCTGAAGGCAGATGCTTAACCGACTGAGCCACCCAGGCGCCCCGACATCTTTTCTTATTTAACCTCCCCCAAGTTTTTCCTATCTCACCATTACACCACAAGGAACCCAAGCTTAAATAGGGTCAATAAAATGTGGAATATCTGTGCTCTGTCTACAGCCCCAAGGACCATACCTTGACCCTGGCAGTCACAGTGGCTGTGAGCGGGATGCACTATTTGGACCGTGATTCTGGGCATGGTGAGGGTGAAACTCCTCCATTGATGGAGTGGCCTGAGAAAAGGCCAAAAACAAGAGGGTTTTTTTCTGTTTTTGTTTTTTCCCAGAGGCCAGTGAGAATCCCATGAAGAATTTATGCACGGATGAACTCTGGTATGTACAGAAAGTGAAGTCTGAAAGTAGGTGACATGTGTTCTCCACTCCATTCTGCATCTACTTCTCAAGCTGTCGACCCCTCGGGTTAAACTCCACATGCTTGCCCCTTGAGGCAGGGATCTTATGTCTTCTGGTAATACTGCCACCTGAATCCGGAGACTTCTCTAAACCCAAATGCGCCCCTGGGGTCTATGGCTATCTTAGAATAAATCTGCAAGCCTTAATGCCTTCAACTAGGGATCTCATCATGTGGGGAGAAGGTTATGAAAGAATGGGAACTGGGCAGGAACATGGAACTGAACACTGGGTCACAAAAGGTATTATTCTTGGGGAGCTATCCGGACTTCATCTTTCAATGGTCTTTTTACGTAGCAAAATAATTTACCTTTTAATACCTTGTAGGACAGAGATTTCAAGCTTGATAACATCTGGACAACTGAAGACTGAGAAACACATTCACATTTTAAGGTACATGCTCAGATGAAATATCAGAAGGCTTTCATTCTCCTCATGCCCCAGGCTGTTTCATATTGTCCTATCTCACTTTTATAATAATCACAAGGTAAGGCAGCCCTCCCTCCCAGTCATAGACTCTGGGGTCAGAAGGACAGCATTTGACTACTGATTTTGTTATTATAATTCTTTTTATTTTAAAAATTTCGTTATTTATTAGCAATGTCCCCTAATGTAAATTAGTCAACCTGTCCATTCCGCTATTTCGTTATCATTTGTGAAAACAGCTACAAATAGTAGCTTTCCCATCAAGATGCTTGAGGATTGAATTAACATTTAGAATTAAAAAAATAATAATGATATAAGTTGGTTTTTGTTGCTGGTGGTATGATTAGCTAGAAAGCAACAATACATTTAATTCATGGTTCAATTTCTGTGATTTTAAAATTTAATTTTTCAAGGTACCAATTCGATGATTTTTAAGGAAATAATTTGGCAAAATATTGTTTCAAACGTTCTATCTTATTTCCTTTAGTTTCATTTTGCAACTTAAAAAAAGAACAATTTTATACGAATAAAGGATTTCTCTGCTTTACAAATCAATGACTAATCATATGTAGTCTGTTTATATAATAAACCCAAGTATTATTTAAACTGAAGAACAAGCAAAGAGAAATAGCATGGAAAAAAAAAATCAGCACAACATCCAGGACCATGGGCTCATCATCATCACATGGCTACTGAGAACCCTGATGTACCAAGAAAAATTTCCCCGATGGCCCCAGAAAGGGTAATTTCATGACCTGTTTACTTCCAAGTTGTGGTGAGATTGGGAGCACAGCATGGTGGGAAACAAAGAAAGCTAGCATAAGTGCTGGGAAACCCACCTTATCTCCTTCTTCTACTTCACAGAGTTTCTCCTCAGTTGCAGGATTAAAGACAGGAAACTTCTTGCCACTCACTGAATCATGCCACTCATTGTTTATGAAAATCTGTAGAGAGGGAGAGAAAGGAGGTAACAACCCTTTGAATATGCAGAAATTTGAGAAATTCTTTTATAAACTTAGAGCATTATAAAATGCTTAAGTGAGGCCAATGTCAAAACCTTCACATAACCTTCCCCCCAAGGTATTTTCGGCTGTTCAAGACGTTTTACACACGCATACACACATGCATACGTGAGCACACACATATTAAAATAAAGTAATACTGTGAAATTACGCTGAGGTACGAGGTCATGTCAACCCTGGAAAATACAGACTGGAGAAAACCTTCTAGAAAAAGTGCTTTTGCCTGAGTTTGAGGCAAGAGCAGAGGCTTTGGTAGCTTTAATCTTTATTAATCCTAATTTTTCACTTCAGATTCTGAGCATCCTCCTGTTGGGCTGCTAGTGATTTGGTATCGTAAGTGACTGTTTTCTGATCCTTTATTTTACTCTATTAAAGGTAGCTTGGAGGACAGTTTTAAAAGAAGTTTGCTTAGAAAGAAAATTGGCTAGTGACATGTTTTCACTGACTTTTTCCAGGCATAAGGGTTTTATTCTTTTAAAGAGATTATCTAATCATGGATTTGTCCTCAGATGAAATCAGGCACTAGATTTCTTAGTGATATCTAAGAGACATGCATCTAAAGAGACAGAAGGGTCTAGAAACATGGAATGTTGTTCTGTGTATAAAAGAATGGCAATACATAAAAGTGTGTTAGTATGTCATTTAAAAAGTCTTGAGTTTCAACTTTTGCTGCCCTGATTTTCTGCTTCATTATGGAGCCTACTAGGGCTTCGATAGGTCATTCAGCTTTTCTGAGAGTAAAAATGTTTTACAAAGCCTAATTAAGAAGCAGTGCTTTTGCGATAAAGTTATGTTTTGTTTCCGGCAAAAGCCAGAATTTCTTCTCCCTCCTCTCATTTCATTATTTCTTGCTTATTCTCCTTTTTCTTTATTTTTGAAATATAAATATTATCATAAGTATGCTATTGAACTTTATGTATTACAACTTTCTGTTAGATTTGTTATTACAACGTGAATTAGTCTATTTAAATGTGAATCACAGGGAATTGATACACCCAGTTTTAAATGAAGGATGACATCTGCACTGGATTTTTTACATATCTCTTAATCCAGACACCTCCCCTTACTTGATATTCAAAGATAAGTTATTAATAGTGCAGCCCTGAGGGAAAAAGTATTGAACAGCCCCCCCACCTCTCCCCCAAGGTTTAAATCTGTTGCTATACTAAACACAAATCAGTTAGCTATTAAAAATTCCCCAGTGGTGGCTATCAAGATTATACATTTTTAGTTTAATTACTTAATATTATGTATGTTTGAAGTAACAGCAGTCTTTAAGTTAATCTGTGAGTTTATACTAACGTAGCTATTCTATCGAGTAGTGTCCATAACATAGCTTAATATTTAGTCACACTCATAAAATGTGTATTACCATGTATCCCTAAATGCTTACGTAGAATTAAGTCTATATTCTGTGACTTACAACACTATTTAGACAGGCAGCCTGTTCTCCAAAATATTTCCCTGCTCTCCTAAACTTCTATCACAAAACTTGTCACTTTTTTAAGAAGTCATTTTTAAATGTCTGCCTTCTCTCCTAGTCTGGTAAGCTTGGTAAAATAAGGTCAAGGACGATGTTTGTCCAGTTTTCTGGTTTATCCTTAGCGTCCAGTATAGTCCCAGTCCTCAAGTGATTTTCAGCTCCGTCAAGAATTCTTGAATAAATAACTTAAAATTGAATCAAAGAACCGACAATCCAGTAGCTACACATGGATAAGATCTATAATGTTCTGCACATGGGCACACTATGATATTTGTGATTTGCTGAAAAAAAAAACAAAGGGAAGGATAAGCCTTCATATTTGTCTATTGACGCCAATACAGTTATTCGTGCGTCAAAACAGCATCAACCCAGTGTTTACGGAAGTTCACAAAATTATAGTGCTAGCCTGGAATTGTCAGGAAAAAGATGTGAGCATGAGTAAATAAAGGGGAGGGGGTGCATAGCAGCTCAGATGAGGAGACTAGATGTCCAAGGACACATACATGGGGGTGTGGGAAAGGATAACGGGATACAAATGAAAACCATACAATTCCTATTGTCCTTCAAGAAAAACGTATTGGCATCTGAGTTCAACTTGAAGAAAGATAAATTCAAATTAAAATACTGACTCGCCCAACATCTCTTAGGGTGAATCAGCATTCCATCTCTCATGAAAACATTTTGCAGAATCCTATAATTAGGCTTGAGGCAAGTGTTTTCCTTTATACATCTCTAGCCCTTCCTTTTTTGTACTTTTCTTCCCAAAGGTTGGCTGGGAAACATCTTAATCAACATGTTCCAAATGCAGCTCACTGTCACCCCTCGCTTTATGCTGCTCTTTACTCCAGACTACAGTTCTATAATTTGCACATTCTCTCTTCTCCCTTTCTCTCTCTCTTTCTCTCTCACATACACACTTTCCCTCTCCTGTTAATGACACATACAATCCCTAGCCATCCTTTGGTATCATGCTGTTCTATACTATCACAAAAAAAAAAACAACCAAAAAACAAAAAACTCCCTGTTCTCCCCAACCCCCTAACTCTGCTTAATTGAAATTTAACCCCTTCCACCCCCCATTATCATAATCTTCCTAAGCCAACCCAATTCACATTTTGGCCACTCCTCAGAACACTTAGTTGGTTTTCCTAAGCATATGTGGCCCTATTATGCTTTTCCAACCTTTTATCTCCTCAGTTCACCCTCTACTTTGGCCTCATTCTATACCATGCCCTTCTGCTCCACACCTTTATTCATATTGTTCCTCTACATGTTCCTCTAATTTTCTTCTACTCATACTTCTAGTCTTGCTTCAAGTGTCACCTCCTCCTGAAGATTCCACTAGTTGGTCCAATTGGATTTAACCTCTTTTTTTCCCCTCTTTTCTGACACAGCCTTTCATATCCTGCTATTAAATTACTTATTATGTTCTGCCAAATAGTGAGTAAATACCTGAGACATCTGGAAGATACTGTGGGGAAGTGTGAGAGAGTGAGCCCTTGCCCTCAAGGGGCTTGTCATCAAAGAAGAGAGTATATTCACACCAAGATCAGCCAATAAAGAATTGAAGGGGTACGTAGGGTAAAGGCCAAAGCAGCGCTTTAGTCAGTACATTGTGGAGTGGAACCCACAAAAAGGTAGGCAATGGGCCAGAAGAATGCATCCTTGAAGGACAGGATTGGATTGATGGAAAGAGCAAATGAGCAAAGATGGGAACACTCTTCGGATACATATAACACAGGAAAAAGATGAGCCCCAAGCAGAGAGTTTGTGGAAACAAGTCATAGATAAGTTTCGACGATGGAAAGGAAGCCAGTTCGTGGTGAATTTTGATCCACAGAGTGAGATGGTTGGACTCTATTCTGGATGTAATAAGGGATCGAATGGATGTTTGAGGAATGTTGATGTGAATGTACCCAAAATGGATTTGAAGTAGAGAGACCAGAATCCCGGGAGATTAGCCGGGAGAAATTTTCACATTCCAGGCATGCGTTCATTCATGAGGCTTGAGAGTAGATAGAGCGAGAGAGCAGTAAAGTCTGCAAATTATGAAATGTATGCTTTCTCCCCTAAACAGAAGCCTTTCAGCAGAAAAACACAGAACCCAGCATAGTGAGATGACCAAGATGGTATTAAGGGCCAAGTATGGCACCTTCCTTTTCTTCCCCTTTTATTTTGTTTTAATTTTGTGGGCTTTACATTTGACATTTGCCTTTCAGCTAACTGTGTGACCAAACGTTTATGAATAATCATCCTTCCTGTTATATAAAATGGTTATATCGTGAAGTATAGGCTAATGGATGTTTGGTATAATCATTATGAAACCTATTTTAGGCCTGTTGAAATGATCTGTCATGGTGACAACCTCATTTTCCATTTGCTGTTTGCCTTTAGCAAGTTTAGCGGGAAAGGGATCATCCCATAAAAGTAGAAAAAAAAAATCTTGGGTCCCATTTAACTACTATATGAACTACATTCCACTGATGAGTTTCAGACTCAGGATACTTTTGAATAATATATGTACACTAGATCTCAGCTTAAAGTTCATAATATTGATTGGGAATTATAGATTCCTATGCATGCTCTTAGATATCACATGCTTCTTATTGGGGGAAACAATCAATGGGAGTGTTGAGGAAACTTAAAAATTGATTTTTATTCTTTAAATTTTAGATATGCCAGCCTTTAAGGGAGGCATCACGACCTTTGATTTAAAAAAAAAAAAAAAGTGGCTGCTTCCTGAATGCAGTTTAATGTCTAAGAATAAGTCATAATTTGGGGGGAAAAAAACCTTTCCAGAGTAAAAATGATTATGTCTTTATGTGATTGGTATAAAGTCACAATTCTAAATAAATAAGCCCTTTCCTCAAAATATTTCTGGCTTGGCTCAAGCTGAATTTAACTAATAGGCAAAATGAAACCTATTAGCTTTGCCTGTTCGTATAAGATTTTGGAACCTGTTGGCTTAAAGGGGAGAGAGCCCCCGACTCCCTCCAGTAAATATTCAGGGTGCCCTAAATTCACATCATCTCTTCAGGGCTGCGACAGGGCCAGTGGCTTTAGATCCTAGAAGGGAATCCAGTGCTTTCTTGGTGGCAGAGAGATTTTTAACAGATCACATTTTCAGTGCACGGAAGATTTCTCTTAAGATATGCCAAGGGTGAGGAAGGTGATGGAATTCCCCATATTATGTCTCCTGTGTGAATTTTCAAACTTGAGAGCCTGGGTCACAGCATGGGGAGGGGTGGGTGTTGTTGTAAATGGACAAGAAAGGCTGCGTGCTGTAAATATGTAAACCTTTTCTCAGCATTAGGCACTTAAAAAAGTACCAGAGATTTTGGGGGGTGGGGGGTTAAGTAACAAAATGGGGGATGAATAATGAGAGGATGAACTAAAGTCAGGGAGAGGTGTTAAACATTTAAAAGAATCATAGCTAGATCTCTGGCAACTATGTTCATCCCAAGCCCTGAGGCAGCAAAGGAAATGTTGAGACTGAAAGTAAAAAAAAAAAAAAAAAAATCTAAAAGGAAATTAAGGAGGAAATAACAGATGGGAAGAAAATATTTAACTCAAGTCAAAGGAATGAAAACAAAACAAGAGTGACCAAAACAAAAGTGGGAGAAATAAAATTCTCCTTTCATTTCTGTTTTATATTATAGTCTGACTTCAGTAACATGAATGTATACTTTTATTTTCTTGTTTGAAAAACCTCCCAGCTTTTTCAACTAGGGAAAAGAAAAGATGCTAACGCGTGTCTGTTTTGAGCCACATCTTCCCTGTATCCCATAGATGACAAAAACATGTGCAAGGATTTCTGTACACCATGCATACCCTCTATCAAAGAGGTAAGATGTAGATGCACCAGAAAGTTCTATACATTTTTTATATTTCACCATATCAAGATTCAACAATACGATTGCTTGCATATAAGCCTACTTCCTTCTAAAGAAAGTACCAAATAGAGAGCATAATTCAGTTATTTGTTGTTTGTATTCTTTCAATTTCTTATTAAGTATCAGGAAAACAGTGGAAATAGTCACATGATGGGATCTGGATCCGGGGGTGGGGTGGGATGGGTGGGTAGTTATTCAGGCAAAGTTTTGCGATCTGTGATATTTGTCCAGATTCCTAGGAAACAAATTTCCATTAACAATTTCAACATTACAACAAAATCATCAGGTAGAGATATGATGATATATAATCAGAAAATCAAATATGAAAAACACTTTACATCCCTTGCAAACAATGGTTGTGGGAGGTTTTGATACACACATGTACTCAAGACATAACCATGTTCTGGAATCCGGGGTCACACAAATATCTACTTCTCGGGGCGCCTGGGTGGCTCAGTTGGTTAAGTGACTGCCTTCGGCTCAGGTCATGATCCTGGAGTCCCGAGATCGAGTCCCGCATCGGGCTCCCTGCTCAGCAGGGAGTCTGCTTCTCCCTCTGACCCTCCCCCCTCTCATGCTCTCTCTCTCTCTCTCATTCTCTCTCTCAAATAAATAAATAAAATCTTTAAAAAAAACAAAAACAAATATCTACTTCTCTGATTTGTCTATTAGTAGTGGTTTTAATCATGAAACAACTATTGCTCCTGTTCTTTTGAACATGGTTCTATGTTGCTACTGAAATTTGGTAAATGTATAAGATATTTGGCCACAATTATACTAGTGTCATGAAAACCCAAACCACCACCACCACCACCACCCCAAGCCAGATAATTGCTACTTTGAGACCAGTGTATCGCCATTCTATCAATGTCTGTATTCCCATGAGGTTTCTTTTATGCGGATCTGTATTATATCATTCCAAGCACTACCCATGCCATTTCAGAGGCGTTACCTTAACTTTGGGTTCCTCTTCAAAGGAGCTGTTTCTCATAATCCTTAAGAGTTTTCTCACCCAGCCCTCTCATTCTGGCAAGCAGTTAATGACAAATTCAGTAAGTGAAGTCCAGTTTAAAGAAATCACGTGAACACTTGCAGTAGTGAGACTCCTTATGAAATTGGGCTAATACGATCTTTAGAGCATGTGTTATTTACTTTAGGATTGCTACTGATTAGGTTCCTTGAAGCGGGCAGCTGCCATAGAACAAAACAATTTGCCAAGACACCAGTCCTTGGAGATGAGCTAAAACATTGCATTTGCAGTGAAGGGTTACCTCTCAGGAGCAAAATCAATGGTTGGTCCCACCATGGGTTTGTGACCACCATCTGGTTCCTGTTGGACTCAGGCACTCTCTGAAGGGGAAGGTAAGTGAATCTGACCTGGCTGGTTGTGAATGGGTTTCTGAGAGAAAGAAGAAGTCTGGTCCCTAAGTAACTAGATGGTGGTCATTGCAGGTAAAAATATGAGGTTGACCCTAAACTACTGGCCATTGCTGCTGGTCAACAGACCACTCTTGGAGTGGCATCAGCAAAATCTGGAAGCCTGTTAGACATGCAGAATCTCATACCTCACCTCAGGCCAAAAGAATCAGAATTTGCATTTCAACAAGAAGCCTCCCTGATTCATGTGCGTATTCAAATTCAAAAAGTGCTACTCTAGAGTATCTCTCTCCTGTTGGACCACCTGTCTGGGGATCTAGTGCCCAAATCATACCTCTTCTCACATCATCCAAATTTCCACTCTCAATCGGAGTAAGGGATGAACGGTACAAATGAAGCAATAGGTCTGAAATCACTTGTTACTGACAATCCAGTGGGATTCGAGTACTACCACGGTTTTTAGTATGCGCCTCCTAAGGGCTGTGTGACCTGGAGCAAATCAACTAACATCTCTGAACTCAGGTTCCTCAGCTTTAAAATGGGACACTACTAACATGTTCTAACTCTTCCAGTGGCTCATTATGAGCCTCAGATGAGATCAATAGATGAAAGCAGTTTTAAACTATGGCAAGCGCTGCAGGTAGTCATTCCACATACATTGGGAGTAGAATAATTGGAGAACTGTGGGAGTCATCTTGGGCAGGAGAGGGTTAAAGAGAGCCTGCACCAAGCGCCTAATAAGCACTGGGCGTTTTCCACAAATTACTTCACTTAATTCTCAGGCCACTTTCCAAGGTAGTTATTATTATTCCCAATTTACAGACAGGGGAACTGAAACTCAAGGAGATTAGAAGCTTGGCCAAGGTCACAGCATTAAATAAGTAGAAGAGCTGGAACTCAAAGCCCGGTTTATCTTGTTAAGCCACTGTACCTCCCAATCAGCCAGCTATTTGTCCATCTGCTTCCAAGCCAAAAGCAAACAAAATATGTCTTCAGTCACAAGGGAGTTAAAAACATTTCCCAAATGAAAGCCCTGCTTTAAGCACCCCTCGGCGTGGTTTCCCTCCTACAAAATTCACCACGCAGTCTAGCCATAGCCTCTACCTCCAGCCTCACCTGGTCTGTTCTCGGCTTCCCTCACTTTACGACAGCCGGGGCAACTTTACGACAGCCGGGGCAACTTTACGACAGCTGGGGCAACTTCATGACAGTCATGGCAACCCTTTTGATGGTTCTGTGAACGCAGCTGGCTCTTGCCTGCAAACATCTTTGCAGGTGCCATTACTTCTGGATCTTTATTCCCCCCCCCCCCCCCGCCACCCGCCTCGGCCCTCCATGGTCATTTTGTGTTCTGCATCCCTCAAGTGCCCCTTAAATGTCCCTTTCTTAAAGACACCTTCCCTAAAAGCTCATGGAAAGAGAGCTCTTCCCCTCATTTCTTAGCTTTCACTTGCCCTCTCTTTAGCCTTTACCATAATTTATGATTCAGGTATTCACATACTTGTTTTCTTCACCCTCCAGGAACATAAGCTCCCTAAACCCTATTAGCCTTCTTCTACCATAAGACCAAGCACAGAGTGGTTATTCAGTGACTTGTTAACTACATGGAAGGGAAAACGGGAGATGGGAGTGAAGAGAATGGGGTAGTGGGAAATGCATGTGGCCTGAATTTGTTTGCTGTAAGAATCTAAAATCGCTAGGCGATAATGGTGCTTAGCATATAGTATGCAATGATTCATCACTCTTCCCTATCAAAAAGGTATCTTTAACTGCAATGTGTTAAACAACCATACCAGAAATCTAGGAATCTCTTACTCCATCCAAAAGTTACTCCATAGGAGCTGAAAAAACATAGTTCCCATAGAAATGGCACACCTCTTTCCAAATCCTCTACATTGCTCCTCTCCCAGCCCAAGCCCCACCTTTTCAATCAAACCAGAATGTCTGTTTGCTTCCAGTCTTCCTTATTGTTCTCCTCTTTTTCTAAGTTGGCAGCCAACTTCTTCCTGTTGGCCTGGGAACAGCTGAGTGGCAGCTGGAAAGCCTCATGGTCATGTCCCCTCCAGGAATCAGGAATGGACAAAAGAGAGTCAGAATAAAATTCCAGCAAGTCCACGTCCCCATGTAACAATGTTGATCTTAGACAAGTCACTTGGTGTGAGAGCTCAGACTGCCCCCATTTGAAGTCTAGTTTTGTCACTTTCTAGCTGTATGATTTAAGGCAAGTTACCTAGCCACTCTAGTCCTCAGTCTCCTCATCTACAAAACAGGAAGAGGAACCTCCTCATAGGGTTATCTTGAGAAGTAAATAGAGTCATTGCAAAGAACTTAAGCAGTCATTGGTATAGAGTAACCACAATGAATTTTAGCTGTAATTATTTCCTGTGTGTATGTGACTGTGTCTGTCAGTTTATGAAATGTCATTAGCAGATGAAAATCTTTTCTAGTAGGAACATCTTAATGTTCAATGAGTTAAGTTTAGGAGTTAAGTTAAACTTTTTGGGGTTTTAATCCTGTCTGAGAAAGCTTGTCTTCTTGAATTTTCTATTTGTCTTTTTTTTTTTTTAATTTATTAAGGTTAAAAAAAAATAGTGTTGTGAAGGGAGAACGGAAAATGAAGTTACTGAATCGTTTAAGAGAACATTTTTGATCCCTGAAATCCTGGATAAACTCTTGGAACTTTGCACCAATGAGATCCTTGTCAGGTGGGGCACGACCGTGCAAGAAAGAATGGCAGGAAAGAAAAGAACGAGATGAGAGGAACACTCACGAGAGAAAATAGGTCTCGGAAAGACTGAGTAAAAGAGGATTCTGGAAAATTGGAAAGAATTCAGAAAAAGAAACAGGACTGGGGTAGCCAGTGTTAATCAATCACTTCCCATGTGTCAGGCACTATTTCAAATGCTCTATATGCATTAAACTCATTTAATGCTTTCATCCACCTTAGGAAATTGGGACCTTTATCGTTCCCATTTTACACATAAGGAAACCGAGGCAGAGAAAGGTAATGTAGTTTGCCCAATGATCACAAAAGTGTTGAAGGAGCTCTTCATTTAAAGGCTCAATAAAATGGATGATCTGGCAGATGTGGGATTCATTTAGAACTGGAAAGGGAGAAAATGAGGTTAGAAACGGGATCCAAGTTTATGTGGATTTATAATGATGTTATTGAGCTTTTAAATCCTAAAAACATCTGCATCATTTTAGAAACTATTTCTTAACCCTGAGCTCTGTTTTATCCACCCCAACAACAACAAAACCTAATCAGACTGTACTAGAGAGTAAGTCATAAAAGATAGGCAACAATGACTTCCTTTGGGTGAAAAGCAGTCTCAAATTTGAGAGCATGTAGTTCTACCAAGGCTGTAATAATTTTCTGTTACTCAACCCTGCTTGTCTCTTCCCTCCTCCTTGCCCCAAGGACCAATATATTTCTAGAGATAATAACAAAGGACATTAGCATGGTAAGAGAAAAATATAATAGAGTTTAGGGGCTGGCCATAGAAGGTAATCCCACAGACACTATAAAATCCTTGCTCATTTAGTTTGCAACCAGGAAACTTTGTGAATAACTGTCGTTTTTCTAACCCCTCTTGCAAGTGCAAATCCAATACAATTCTTCAGTGGGGCACAGTAAAAAGCAAATGCAAAGGCATTTGAAAAAGCTCACCCATTTAGATTTAATTACATACATAACTGCTGTCCTCCCAAGTGTGAAAATGCTGTAACCAATAAATCAGACAATAAAATGCTATCTGAGCAGAACAGATTTATAGAGAAGATGTGTGAGCAGTCAAAATTCACTCACTTGCATTGGGTGTTTCTACCCAGAAAGTTCTTAAACGCAAAAGCAAATGGCTGCTCTTTGAATCATGCCTTCTTTTGAACACTTAGGTCCATCATTTTCCTTAGAGGGGTGTTCTCATCTAATGGCTTTGAAGTGAACAGCAGATTCCAATCTTAAAAACATCTCTCTGTGTTAAAGGATCACTAGATCTGTGTTTGCACGCTAGATTTTAAGGACCATCTCATTTGCCCATTACTGTTTCTTACATGCTCAATTTATAGCTACCAAATGAAGCATAATTTAGTAGAAAGAATATTTCACTTTAGAGCTTCCTCAAGAGACACGTATGGAGAAGACTGCAAACTTCTGCAAAGCCAAATTTTTAAAAATGTGACATTCAGACTACCACAATATCTTCCCAAGTATTTTCATAGAAAAAAAAGACTCTGTAGTAAGAGTAATGAGATAATTTTCAGTCATTGCCAATGATTTTGATGTTTATAAAATGCATTCTAAAATGTGCCTGCTTTAGATTGAAATTTCTTGTGAATGACCAATTTGGAGTAAGAAAGTTGGGAAGACTGGAGTCTTGTCATCTTTTCAGGCACACCTTTGCCAAGGGCAAATTATTGGAGGGTATGGACTCACCACATTTCTCATGTTCTCATTTGGAGTAAAATTAAATGAAAAAAAAATGTTCTCCTTTTTAATAAAGCCTCATAAAAATAATACCTTACTATATCTTATAGCTGCTGATCAACCATGTTAAAGGCACAATCTGATCTCTGCTGACACTTTCCTAAGGAAAAGAACCAGTCAGCTGAGCAATTTCCTCATTTTGCTTATGAAAATGAAAATGTAACCGACCTTAGGATTTCAAAACCATCCATGGTTACAAGTAAGGGAGTAAATAAATACTAGCGGGGCTTTTACTTTATCATGAAATTACGTTGCTATTGATTTTTCATTGGCAAATTCGGAAGGCAAAATGGCTCTCCCTGAGTTGGAAGGGTTCCTTTCTTACCTTGCTTTCGGCAGTGTACCATAAAGCCAATTTTAAGTGATTTTGTTCAGATTGGTTTGTTTGTTTTTTCTGGGAGTTCTAGACTCTGACAGGAGAGCAGGCATATAACAATGTGAAACAAAGTTCAGAGATACTTTTGAACGACTCAAACAGGATCTATTTCCTCGTTCTCCCTAGCTTGTGGATTTTTTAAGTCTGGATCTGGCTCCTGCTCTTGTTTCTCTAAATATTTATCAGTTAACAATTATGCATCTGCTCCAATGGCAACAAACTTGGCTGAAGAGAGAAATAAGAATGCTTTCTTTGCCCCAAATATGCTAAATAATGCAAGTCCATTTGGAGTTTTTGGAACAGTAGAAATTGTCAGAGGTAGGTCCTTCGATTTTGACACTAAACATATAGAAAAACCATGTTACTTCAGCATGCGGTTTCTCCTTTAAAGAAAAAAAAAAATCATTTCCTATTTGTTTGGCTCTTTCCAGTAAGTTTTTCTAGTAAGTATTTGCCTCTCTTATCATACGTGCTGAGCAATGCTGAAGTTAATAGAACTGCTTAGTAAAGTCCACTGAACCCTGGGGCAAGAACCTTTCACACAGAAGAGAATTCCTTTCACTTAGACATATTTTAAGAAATAAACTTATGAAACGTTGCCTGATACGATTTAGAAATCATTATCTGATCAAGACACTAAGCCCGCACTTGCATTTTGCAAGCCTTTTATTTTTGTATTTGCCAAGGGCTCTTTGCACAAGTTTACTCACATTGACCTTTTATGCTTTCAACACATGTAGTTTTTATAAACCTGAGGCAAAGCAGCAAAGATAAATTGTACTAACCTTCGTATATTTATATGTCAAATTGGTGAGTGGGACAGGTAAGTCTGGCATGCCTGAGGACGACATTTCTGGTTCGGCTTCTGGAACACAGGTGAAAGGCTCAGCGATTTGGTTCTGATAGAGCACTTGGCTTTATTTGTTCCTTTTTATCTGCACGGGCTAAGGTCTATTTGCATACCGGACTATGATTGGATGAACAAACTCGGAGCGAAAAGAAAACGACACTACTTATTTGTAACACCTAGGGCAGGAAGCCCTTGACTTTAAACTTAAATCCTTAAGAAACCAGCGCTCCAGCGTTGAAACTGCAGCTGGAGACAGGGCACTATTTGCAGACGAATTAATTTACAAAGCCGAAACCTGCTATAAGGATATGCAGGGCGGCTGGTCTGGCCACTAAGGCCAGTTATGATTTTTTGGCTTTTCAGGCTTTTTATGCTACTGGGAAACTTTCCGTCCTCTGACAGACTTGGACTCAGAGAATTTGAGGATTGAAAAAAAGAGTCTCTAAGGGCACTTGTTCTCAGTGGACGCTGGTGAGGAGAGGTCCCTGGCCAGGTGTCTTCAGGACAATGCTGTCAGCGAATGAGCCCACTCCCAGAAAAGCAGAGTGGGAAGAGAGTCCCTCTGGAAAGACCCGAGCCCAAGTCTGCTTTACAAGATCCGACCAATCGAGTGTATTTTCAGTGGGTAAGCAGACTTACTGTGATTTCACAAGCGCTACACGATCATTATGTTACACAGGGGAATAGAAACGTCAGCGGGATTTTTACGGATCTCAGAGTCCACTGTCACACAGAGAGCCACCACGACAGCAAGATGGCAATATCGCCTGTTAAAACCATCTAAAATGAAACTAACCTCCGGTTTTGGAAGTTGGCTATATTTATCAATGGCTGATACAGGCAATAGTGCAAAAAGAAGATTTAAACAGGACCCTGAGTAATTCGATTTCTTAAAAATGAGCGTTTCAAGCTGGGAACATTAAAAAAGAATGTTTAACTGTACTCTTCCCACGTTTAACACAAAACTCTATTGTATGGAAGTTCAAGCAAAAGTTACAATAGGAACACGATAGAAAACTGTGGATACTCTTAAATCTGATCACTGAGAGTGATGAACCATGATGTTCTTCTCCCCCACTTGCAGGGAAAATTGCCAGCTCCCCGCGATATGGGATTTGGGTAGGGAAATGAAGGTCTACTGAATAGTTGCTCCAAATCAGGCACAGGAGCCTTGCTTTCTCTTTCCCTTCTTACTTGGTTCCCCATTTTACAGATACAGAGACAGCAAGTAGCTTGCTTAAGATCACAGATCTAACAAGGGCAAAACCAGAATTTCATTTCCCAGGTGGGTTCCCCAGGTGAATAGTCACCGTCACGGACACTTAACAGTTATTAGCCCTCTCATTCATCTAAAAGTAGGGTCGGCAAACTTTTTCTGTTAAAGAAACAGAAAACATTTGCGGCTTTTTAGGCCAGATGGTTTCTGTGGTCACTTACTCGACTCTACATGGAAGAAACTATAGACAGTGGATACCTTAATGCGTACAGGTGTTTTCCGATAAAATTTTATTTTCAGAAACAGGAGGCAGACCAGATCTGGCTCATGGGCCAGCCCCCAATTTCTGAGACAACCATCTCCAAGGACCGTGCCTCCCCTGCACCTGCTCGAAGGCCGGATAGAAACTTCTGTGTTCTTTCACCATTCTGCTCTCTTTCTCCGTCCCTCCCTCTTTCTCTTGCTCTCAATTCCTTTCTTTTTTGGAGAATCTAATTGTTTTGTCTCCTAAAAATGTGTTTTGAGTTAAATGCACAATTACACAACAGCTCTTATATAACTTGCAGAGCTGAGCTCCGGGCTCGCCTGGACAGCTGGACTTGGCGGCCGTCTGCCTCTTCCAGCTTTGCAGTTGTCCGTGGATCCAACCCCCGGTTCGCTTGATGTCCAGACAGTGAAAGCGCAAAGCCTCGTGACACCCTTGGTGTGTTGCCTCGCTACTTGCATGCTCATCCTTGACTCTACTGCATTGAATAATGAATTACCTAGGAATGTTTCCCCTTACACCAGACACCTTACTGAAGGCAGGTAAAAGGAATGGCTTGGGAAACGGGTTACCATCCTGCCCATTTAATTTCAACAAATATTTACCAAGTAGCTTGTTAAGGGTAAAGCACGGTGATTAGGTGATCAGGAATTCTCCAACCTTAATCTTCCCTGAAGGGCAGGGTTTTTTTGTTTTTGTTTTTTTCCCTGCCCAGAAACCTCGGGGCCTTAGATCTCTAATTTTTTTTTTTTTTTTTAAGCACAGGGGCAAAAGAGATCCACATCAAGACTGAGCCCAGTGTTGGGTATTTTTATCGTATTTTTACATATATAGGACTTGAATTTGGGGGTAATAGACAAAAGATGTTCGATCTTCCTGTCCTCCTCACGGACAAGCTGAATTACACATGCACACACACAAATGGGGCAGAGGGGTGGGAGAGAAAGAGAAGCATAGTTGATTCTTCTCTTGAATCTAACTTCTTCCAGCCCTTTCTGGAAAGCTTTCATGATACCAAGGAACACACAGACCAAGACTTCCACCATTGCTGCAACTACTGTCTCATTTTATAAGGAATCTCTCTCCAGAGCTCCATGCAAGGCTCAGTCGCTGAAAAGATAATGGAGCCTAACCTTCTCCCACCCACATGAGTAACTGAAATAGAAACCACTCCAATTTGTTAAACAAGCGAAATTATACGGTGAAGTAAAAATAGCTTCTTTTTACATTTCCTGATCTCAAAATCCAGGATCAGTTTGTTGGAGCTAAATTTCTTTTGCTCAGTGACGTCTCTTCCCTGTCTCTTCAGTGTTGCCTTAAGCCTGGCTGGGTGAGTCTGCCGGTTGGTTAAACCAGAGATGGATGTTTCCCTTTGCTTTTGATCACCGCAATTTCTGCAGACACACATTTTCCATAGGCCTATTTGGGCTTTAATAATTTGGAAAAAGCGGGTCTTGCCTGGGGTGACGGGACCTGTCCTTTGTTGGCAAGCTGGTGTGAACAATGGAGGTGGAAGGCAGCATTTGAGCACCTGATCCTATGTGTTTGTGGGCTGAATTCTGTTCATCTGCCATTCTTCTCCAATTAGCATTATCTCCTCACTCCTGATTTCTCCTGCTCTTCACACACCCTATCATTGTTCTCTCTTTGTTTTGTGTTACTAACGGTATGGCAGATGCCCCTCTTCTCTGATACCCATTAGTAAAGTCACTAAAACAAACAGTAGACTAAGGCCTCCCTACGATCGTGATTTTAATTGAAATAGGTCTTTGTTAAACTTTACGGGCCGAAGACATTTTTTAGCGCTGGGTCAGCTGCCAGAGTTTGAAATAACCTTACACAGCATTCACAGTGTGCGTGTTTCCTCAAAGTGGAGGGAGAAATTCAGGACACTAATGGCATTTTTGAGGCAATCTGAATGTAGACGACTTTGAGACTTTTATGACATTTCCCATATTGTTTTACGGTTGTCTTATGCACAGATCATACAGTAATGAGTTTAAGCACTCTACAGGGTTGGGTGTTTGCCTAGCGCTCAATTTTATGCATAGTTTTCATAGATACAACCCTCCTTTTCCTCCTGATAAATGTACAATTTAAATAACATTTAATCCAGTCATGTAGTTGAAATACTAGGTTCACGTGAATGATCAGGTTTCAGAGCAGAGCTTCGGTGATCGGTAAGCAGAGGAGGCTGTGTCCTAAACCGAGTGAACACATGAGTGGTCAGTGCTGTGTTTTTGCTTTTTACTCTTTAAACATTTCTGAAAAATATTTTCAAGTCAAATAAGCCATATTGAAAAAAACTGCAAAAAACGGAAGTGTACATCTCAATAAATAACCATAAAAGGAACAAAACAAAATCACCACCACTCGGGTCAGGGAATAGAACAATATCAGCACCCCAAAGACCACTTTGTACCTCCTCCCCAGCCTTATCCCCGTTTTCCTCACCCTAAATTAGGATATCACCGATATCCTGACTTCTAATACCATACATTCTTTTTTTTTTTTTTTTCCTGATTTTTGAACTTGATGCAAGCAAATCATACGGTCAAAATAATTTTAAAGGAAATCCAGAGGAGCAAGTGAATCTGACAGGTGAGTTAAATTGTGGTTGTAGGTAAAGAAAGTTTCTCAGAGAGTGCTCCCACCCAAATATACCCCCAATAAACAAAATTAAGAATTGTGAAATATACCGCAATAGGTTGGCATTTCTATGAGAACAAGGGCATTTTTTTCATGCCAGTCACAGTACCTGTTAAAGTCCAGAGAAATGGCCCTTTTCCTACAGTTTTGTCGATGCTCAATAGCACTTACGCATTATATCAAAATATTAAAAATGTTCAAACCCTTGACCTAGTTATTCTACTTCTAGAAATTCATTTTAAGGAAACAACCAAAAAAATATATGTAAGTTATGAACAGGTATCTTTAATATATTATTTATAAAATAGAAAAATACCAAATGGTTAGGTAGTTTGTGGTTTAGCAAAATACACATATAATAAATAAACAAATAATTAAGGAAGGACCTAGTAAACTTTTGAAATACATTGTAATCTAATTTTCAAAAAGTAGGTTATAAAAGCTGTGTGCTGTGTAGGAGTGCTAAGAAATTATTCTTCACCCTCAGTATTTGGTCAAAATCTGCAGTTTACCTTTGACCTTGGCCTCAGTGTTTGGAAAGCTAAATAACTGAATTTCAATTCCAGTGTCATTCCTGGCATCCTGAAATTATGCAGAATCATGTGATTCCCTTGGTTATGGTTTATATAATTTTCCCAGGCTGAATAGTGGCTCCCAAATGTATCCTTGGAATCTGTCAATTTGACCTTACATGACAAAGGAAAGTTTGCAGATGTGATTAAGGATCTTGAGATGAGAAATTATCCTGGATTATCAGGGTGGGCACTAAATGCCATCACAAGTGTCCCTCGAAGCAGAGAGCAAAGGAGACTTGACCACACAAGCAGAAGGAAATGTGATCACTGAAGCCACCAGCTCTGATGAAGGAGGAAGGGGCCAGAAGCCAAGGAACACAAGCAACACGTCTCCAGAAGCTGCAAAATGCAAGGAGGCTTTTCCCCTAGAGCCTCTGGGAGGAACAGGCCCTTTGATATCCACCAGTGAAACTGATTTCAGACCTCTGAACTTTACAATTGGAGAGAATAAATATGTGCTGCTTTAAAGCACCCAGTTTGTTACAGCAACGTCGGCAACCAAATACCCAAATCGATGAAAGCACAAGTACCAAAAAAGTACCAGCTGTCATTGA
Organism: Neomonachus schauinslandi; assembly: GCF_002201575.2. NCBI lineage: Eukaryota > Metazoa > Chordata > Mammalia > Carnivora > Phocidae > Neomonachus > Neomonachus schauinslandi. The sequence continues at coordinate 15,167,809 of NC_058415.1, forward strand.
TCACGACTCTGCACGTTGTTCTGGTTTATTGTTAATATCAAAATATTCGTGTTCAAATAAAGCAAAGCGTCCCATCTGTACCATGGAATAGAGACTTCTCAAGTGCTCGACCTCTTGAAAATCTTCCACTTTCAGCTGCAGTATAAGTGGATATGTATTCAATCACACACAAAAGTAAAATGCGATTGATAACAATGTTTGTGAAAACTGTTAATTTTTTAAATAATCGTTTTATTGGGGCAATAGCAAAACTTTGTTTGCATTTGCTTGCTTGGATCTGTTCCCACATTTTAAAGCTGCACGTACGTACCCAGGTCTATAACCACAATCCAAACTCATTTTCCAGGCCCTGGCTGTACATGCCAGCTGCCTGTTGAGTACCTGAGTTACGTGCCACAACGTCATTTAACTGGGTTTCCAAACTCAAGGGCCTGCATATTTGTTTCACGTGGACTCATACAGTGTATAACAACAACAACAAAAATTGCCTTTTTTCTTGTTTGGAAGAAATACTTTCTATTTTTATTGGTTAACCTAAAATTCTTAACACACTCATAACCATGTGTAAATTTAATCACCAGCTCACACAAAATTTAAAGACTCTGAACCTTTTATCTCTTGATTCTCTATTCCTGTTCTACATGCTATATGTCTGTTATAAATTTTTGTTCCACCATCCCAAAGAAATCATAATTATATAATTATTACCCTATTCAATCAATTCCTATTTTACTTTACCCATTTATTTGAAAATTTCTTTGGCCAGTGCTTCAGGGGAGCCTGCGTGGCTCAGTCGGTTAAGCGTCCGACTCTTGATTTTGGCTCAGGTCATGATCTCAGGGTGGTGAGATCGAGCCCCACATGGGGCTCCATGCTCAGCACGGAGTCGGCTTGAGACTTTTCTCCCTCTCCCTCTGTCCCCCCACCTCCGTGCTCTCTCTCTCTCTCTCTCTAAAATAAATAAATAAATCTTTAAAAAACATTAAAAAATAAAAATTTCTTTGGCCATTCATTATTCATTCTTTTACCTCAACCCTTTCTTCTGTGATAATTTTCTTCTTCGAGAGTCTGTTGAAGGCTCCCATTGTTGTCTTATCAAGAGACTGTCAATGTTATTAGTATTTCAAAGAATTTCTGGCTCTGTTGATCTTCATTGTATGTTTGTTTATTTGTTTGATTAATTTCTGCCCATAACCTCACTGTTTCTTCCATTCTCTTTTCTCAAGGATACTTAGATCATTTGGTTTTCAGCCTTCTTCCCTTTAAAGCTCTAAATTTCCCTCTCTGCATGTCTTTAGCAACATCTAGAAGTTTTCATTTTTGCTCAATTAAAGATACTTCCAAATTTCCATTGTGATTTCTTCCCTGACACATGATTTATTTTGAAGTTCATTTCTTAGTTTCTCTATTGGCTGGCAATAAACAACTCCCAAATCATGGCAACTTATGTTGGTACGGCTGTATTTTTATGTGCTTATAAACTTAGTTAGCATCGCTCTGTCTTCCTAGGGAATTGAACATTTTTTTTATCATTATAAGCTCTCCCTGTTCCTCTCTTTGCTTTTTGCCTTGGAGTTTCCTTGGATAAATTATCCCTACAACAGCTTTTCCTTTGGTTGGGGTTTGCATAATACATCTTCCCTCATCTTACTTACAATCTGCAACTGTGTTGCATATGGCTCTTTAATTTATTTATTATTTATTTTTTAAAAGATTTTATTTATTTATTTGAGTGAGAGAGAACAAGAGAGAGCAAGCACGAGTGGTGGGGGCAGAGGAAGAAGCAAACCCCCCACTGAGCAGGGAGCCCTACACAGGCTTGATCCCGGGACCCTGGGATCATGACCTGAGCCAAGAGCAGATGCTTAACCAACTGAGCCACCCAGGCCCCACTGTTGCATATTGTTCTTTAAATGGCCCATAGTTGGGTTTTATGTACTTAAGCAGTCTTACAAACATTCTCTTTTAATTGGATCATTTTCTTTGTTGACATGGAACATAATGTACTGATGAATTTGTTTAAAAATTCTACCATCTTACTAAAAACAAACAAAAATTCAACCATCTTACTAAATACTTTGGTCTTATCTACTCTGTTCGTCTCTCCTTTCTGACCTTTTTTTAAATTGATTTTTTTTATTATGTTATGTTAATCACCATACATTACATCATTAGTTTTTGAGGTAGTGTTCCATGATTCATTGTTTTCGTATAACACCCAGTGCTCCATTCAGTACGTGCCCTCTTTGATACCCATCACCAGGCTAACCCATCCCCCACCCCCCTCCCCTCTAGAACTCTCAGTTTGTTTCTCAGAGTCCATAGTCTCTCATGGTTCGTCTCCTCCTCCGATTTCCCCCCCTTCATTTTTCCCTTCCTACTATCTTCTTTTTTTTTTTTAACATATAATGTATTATTAGTTTCCTAGGTACAGGTCTGTGATTCAACAGTCTTACACAATTCACAGCACTCAAATTATTAATTTAAGTTTAAATTAAACTAAACTAAATTTTAACTTTATTTTTTAAATTTTTAAAAAATATTTTTATTTATCTGAGAGAGAGAGAGAGAGAGAAAACACAAGCAAGGGGAGGGGCAGAGGGAGAGGGAGAAGCAGGCTCCCCACTGAGCAGGGAACATGATGCAGGGTTCCATCTCAGGACCCTGGGATCATGACCTGAGCCGAAGGCAGATGCTTAACCTCTTAACCTACTGAGTCACCCAGGCACCCCTAAATTTTAACTTTACATTTAGTGTGCATTCATTTTAATTCATTTAAAAATTAATTCTTTACTCTCTCTATCAGGTTCGGAATTATATATTTTCTTTACTGTTATTTTAATGGTTATTTGAGAAATAATAGGTTTTTATTTTGTCACTTAACCAAAGTATAATTAATTGATTGGTGCTTTTACTCTTTTTCTTGGCTAATCCAAATACTTGAGACACTTTAAATTTATTTACATCCCTCCCAATATCCATGCCATTGTCAGTAGATGTTTATTTAAATTTTTGTGTGCATGTTGATATTACTGGATATTCTGTTTTCCATACTGGATCCATTTCATCTCTTTGCCTCAAGACCTAGCTCTCTTGCTCTCTGGCTTCTGATTTAGTTCAACCAATAGGAAAGGTGGGATGCAGAGAACTCCGATGGGAGAATGAAGTGCAGGAGGAGAGAAAAGCCAGGATGCTTATGCTTCCCCTTCCTGCTTTGCTTCTTTTATACCTGAGCGACCCTGAGTCTTCCTCCTACGACTACAGGCCCTGCTGAGTGTCCCTCACCATGGAGCGTCGGCTTCTACAGCTCCATTATTTCCCAGGCTCCGATAACACCATTTCCCCCTCTTGCATCTTCAGGCTTTCAGGAGTGGTAACTGCTTCTCACATGTGTGTCAGCTCTGGGGTCCGCAGTACCCCTCGTGGATTGCTCACACTTCCGTAAAGAGTTCCTTTCTTAAATCATCTTCAGAAGTCCAGCCAAGTGTACTTATTGTTTTTTGCTGTGACCCTGAAATGATTCCTTTAGAACTTCAGATGCATCTTTTTTTGGGGGGGGGTATATAAGTAGTTACATATAATGACAATAAGCATTAGCAAGCCATTACGTAAAACAAAATACTTGGAAAATAACCTACATGTATACTTGTGGTCCTTTATCTGATTGTTTGCCCTCTTTCCCACCCAAATGAGGGACTTATGAAACTCATGTTCATTATTCTCTTGATTGGCTTCCTTTGTGTCTCTGTGTATTCCAAGAATGACATGTATGTGCGTGTGTATATAAAATTATTTCTAACTTTATAAAAATGAACTTATCTTTTTCTGAAATGCTACACTGATAGGAGTCTCCACACATTATTGCATGTCACTGTGGTTTCTTTATTTTGACTATTGTGTATTATACCTTTCTGACCATAGCTTATTCATCCAGTCTTTTGATAATGGGTTTTGGGGGAATTGCCATTGTGAATAGTGCTTCTATAAACATTCCTGTATATTTCTCTTGATTGTATATCTGAAATCAAATTTGCTAGTTCTTAAGGAATATGAATGTCAAACTTTGGGATACAATGCCAAAGTGGTCCTATCAATTTATACTTCTACCTTCAATGGAAAGGACCTTGTGGCTCCATATTCTCCAGCACATGCTAGTGTTTTCTCATTTAGATTGATTTTTATAATGGGTTTTGTTTGTTTACAAACTCATTTTTAGTTTAAAGAAGGTTCTTCTGATTCCTACTTGACTCAGGGCTTTTGTTTTATTATGAATGTGTTGAATGCTGTACAATTATTTTCTTTAAAATCACCTTAGCTCTTTACATATATCTTTTTTTTTTAACTCTGTATGTTGTCAGGTACATTTATGGGTTTTTCTAATATTAACAAATCCTTGCATGCAGGAGTTAAGCTAAATTGGATTTCCATTTGATGACTTACTTTGGGAATGAAAATAATAGAATATCTAGAAATGTACAATAATAACATTACCATGTATTAAAATCTGTGAGGCCAAGCAAACAGAAAAAGAAAAAAAAGAAAAAAGATACCTCAAAGGAAATTTTTGTTCCTGAAAATTCTGTCAGAGAAAATTTTTCAAATGGAATGAATTGTTCACTTTAAGTAGCTAAGAAATCCACAGCCGTGTGTATCTAAAGGAAGTAGAAAGAGGAGGTAGTGAGAACAAAGACAGTCATGAATTAAATGGGAAAAGAGAGAAAACAGAGAAAGTCAACAAAGCCAAAGGTTGACTTTTTGAACAAAATAAGAAGTTGGAATCCTTTGTAAGACTGAGCAAGAAAAGAGAAACAAAGGTACAAAAATATTTTGATTAAAATGGGACATGCTTGCTGATAATTAGATTTTTTTTTAAAAAAGAAAACACTACCAACAGCCACATATGAATTTATCCAATTATGCCCACACTATTTGTTGAAAAGACTATTCCTTGTCTATGGAATTACCTTTGTAGCACTGTATAAAATCAACTGTCTGCCTATATGTAGGTTTATTCCTGGACTCTCTATTCTGGTCCATTAATCTCTTTGTCTGTCTTTAGACCAGCACCACACTGTTGTACTAACTGTTGCTTTATAATGAGTCTGAAAATCAGACAGTGTTGTCCCTCAAACATTGTTCTTTTTCAAAGTTGTCTTGGCTAGATCCTGTTTGTTTCCACATAAATTTTAGAATCAGTTCGTCAATTTCCACAAAAAGCCTTCTGGGATTTCAATTCAGATTGCCCTGAATCTTCTCCCTTCTCCTGGGGCTCCAGCCATGTTTATAGATCATGTCACTGTATCCTGTAGTACGCTGTCTTCTCCAGTTTTCATTGTTTTGTCTGCCTGGGCTTCATTAAGGAAAATTTCTTCTATCCTAATGAATTTACTAATTCTTCCTTTATCTGCGTCCAATTGTTATTAAATAATCCACCCAGTCGGCTTTTGATAATGGCCATTTTTAGTTCAAGATTTATTCCTTTATTATCCTCTTGTTAGCTTCCAGGTCTTATGAAGCTTTCATTTTTGTCTTTTAAATATAGATCTTTTTAAAGTCTATGTCTGATAATCCCCAAATCCCAAGTCTCTGCACTGAGAAATACATTTTATCCTTTGTTCTTTGTGGCTTTTGCTTATGTTGTCTTCCCCTCTTCTAGCTATTTGGCACTGAGCATTAGATTGAAAAATGTGCTTATAGAAATGATCAGAGACCTACGATGACATTATATGTATTTGCTACTGCTAGATTCCTAGTTCCTCCAGGCTTCCCCAAACACCTCTGGGCCCTCGTATTCTAGGATCAAAGTAGACGGGTTTCAACAAGGCTACTCTTCCATTCTCCACATGCTCTGGGCTAAGTATCACCAGATTGTCAAATGGGCAGCACCCCCTCTCAGATATTCAGGTATCTGCAATGAGGAAATGCCCCCAACGTAAATGTTGCCCAAACAATGGGCTTCCTTCCCAGGACTTCCATCTTGCCTTAGAATATGGTCTGAGAGCATTTCACTATCTGGGTAGCAATTTTTTTGTCTGTAAGAGATTTGTTTAAATAAATATTTTGTCCAGATATTCTCATTGTTCTTCAGTGGAAAGCCCAGCCCAAATTATTTGTTCTGCCATGATCAGAATCAGTTATTGAGAAAACTTTCTCAGTTTTTTTCAATGAAATGTTCTTGACCGAAAATTTAGGTTGAATGATAATTCTACATCGGCAGCTTTTTTTTTTTTTTCTGTCAGTCATTTATATCTACTCTCCTCTCTGCTTTTTTCATGGTATTTTCATTTTTAATATATGTCTAAATGTATATTTTATTTTTGTCCTTTCTGGGATTTATTTTGATACCTAAATCTGAGTTTTATAACCTTCGTTAGTTTTGGAGATGTCTCAGCCTTTATTTCTATTAAGCAGACATTGGATCTTCTGACTTTACCTCTGCATTCTTGACTATCTGTTTCCCGTTTCCCACATTTTAATTTCTCCATGCTGCACACTAAGTAATTTCCTCGAATCTATACTCTAGCATACTTAATCTCTATTCAGCTATTTTTAATCTGCTGTTTTAGAGTATCCATGAAGACCTAATTTCAGTGACTATGTTCTTGTTCTTTCTAGAGCGTTATTTGATTCCTTTTAAAATCATCGTGTTCTTTTTGGTGTTGTATTGTGTTTCTTTAAATAAGATGAATAATCTTAAATCATCATTTAACCAAAGAATTCAACAGAATCACAGACATGTTATATCTTCACAGAGAAATGGTAAAAAACCGAAAGACTAAAGTACTTCTGGACTAATAGTGAAACCTCAGAATAATTTGTCAATTCAAGTAGTATTACTTGGGCAAAACACATAAAAATTCATTGAAGTTACATTTCACAAAACACAGCAACAATCTCCAAAGTCTCTATGTCATCAAAAGCTTATTTGTATAAATAACACTTCCAAGAATGTGTTACAAAATAGAGCAGGATTATTCATTTTTTTTAAAAGATTTTTTTTTTAAAGATTTTATTTATTTATTTGACAGAGACAGAGACAGCGAGAGCAGGAACACAAGCAGGGGGAGTGGGAGAGGGAGAAGCAGGCTTCCCGCGGAGCAGGGAGCCTGATGTGAGACTCGATCCCAGGACTCTGGGATCATGACCTGAGCCGAAGGCAGCCGCTTAACGACTGAGCCACCCAGGCGCCCAGGATTATTCATTTTTATACAAATCGCCATACTGGAAAGGAGATTCATACTGAGAGGTTTTTGTGAGTGTTCCTAATTCACCACTTTATCAGAACTAAATTGAAGGCATGAAATTATATCTGCCCCTCAGTACTGTAAGGGGAAGAAGAGACATTTTATTGTTATCTTTCTGATACTTCTTTCATTAGCATTTGGGAGAGCCTGCAGTTTCATGTCTAAGTGATAGAACACAGGCAAAGAGTAGAATCCTGTGTTTATGAAATCGCAAAGAAGAATGAATTTTTTTCTTTTTTTTTTATACCACAGCCTAGGCTAAGGAGCCCTGGCCTGGTTTTTGCCTCGCCGTCCATTGATTCAGAGGGCATATTTTTCTATTACCTTCCATAGTGAGTGTAAGTCATTCCAGGAAATGGAGTCTCAGTCTTTAGCTCCTCTTCACACAACCTTAACTGCTCTCCTTAGTTGGCTATCAAACACTTTGGCTATCAAGGCAACAAATTCTCAAGGGCAAGAACAGTTTGTTTACCTCTTGATTTTTAGTTTCCTCTGTTCTTTTGGCTTCTGGAGATTTCTCTCGTTTTCTTTTTGGGCCAAGTATGCTTTTGATAGCTATTTATTATATTTTTTATCTTGCATTTTTAGTTGTGTTTTTTAAGGAGAATTTCCACATGATACAGTCTATTATAATGAGTGACATGGAAATTGTTTTTCTAAAATTTCCAAATTTTTTTTCGCTAAAAAAAAAAAAGTAAAACTGGTTGTCTCATTAAACTACTAGGTTTATGTCTTGTTTATTTTTAGTTTGTACATATTCTGGGGAAGCTTTTTCTTTATAAATGGCAATCAATAACAGAAAATGTTCTTATTCTCTTATAGTTTTTTTTTTTTTTGCTTAATTATTATGTATATGCATAAGGGTGTATCTGTATAGAAACATCTCCCTTAATTTGGGGCTATTCCACAAATTTCAGCTTTTTTCATTTTACAGAAACTCCTGGTCAATTTATGCTAAAGTTACAAAGTCATACCAGTTTGTTATTGCTGCAACACTAAGTTAAGTTTGTATTTAGAGTTCTAGATTGAGTCTAAACTCAAAGTCCACTAGTATTCAGATATTTTTGGATTTGTCTGGAGAACTGCTCATATTAATCCATGAGGCGTATTTTTTTTAAAGGAGGAGCTAAGATCTTCCTGGGAATAATTCTCTAAGTGAAGGTAGCATCAGACAAATAAACCTGGGTCTGTATAATGCATTCGTTGTCAGAGATGAGGGTCGAATCTGATCACAACTTGCTATTTGCTCCTGAGATCTGCTCCTGACTCAGCAGCCCCTTTCTCAAACATGGTCTCACATTATCATGATAAGGATGGAATAGGCTGAAATTAATTAATGAAAGTCATTGATTAATACAAAGGCAACCTTCCACATACATGAAGAAATCCCAGGGGTCCTCAATTTGTCTCTGTTACCCACATGATCAAGAGAAAGGTAAAAGGGAAGAGACAGATATATTCTTCAGACATTGGCTTAGGGGCATTCAGGAACCCAGAAAATACATTATCACTGGCATTCTTTTTTTTTTTTTTTAAAGATTTTATTTATTTGACAGAGAGACAGCGAGAGCAGGAACACAAGCAGGGGGAGTGGGGTAGGGAGAAGCAGGCTTCCCGCAGAGCAGGGAGCCCGATGCAGGGCTCGATCCCAGGACCCTGGGATCATGACCTGAGCCGAAGGCAGACGCTTAACGACTGAGCCACCCAGGCGCCCCTATCACTGGCATTCTTGAAGATGCCACCATATCAGCCCTGGCAGCAAAGATGTAGGGCCCAGAACAATGCCCAGGAGATAGGATAACCAGGGGGCTAGGATAGTGTTTAGGCAGCAGAGACTTGGAATTGACAGCTTAGTGACCACCCAGAGAGAGATTGTGCCTTTGGCTCTGGGATCAGCTTTCTTCAGCTGTCAGTGGCAGCAACGTGGTGCTCTCAGATGATTTTATGGACAGCAAAAGGCTGGGAAGAGCCCTCACTAAAAAGAATGGACCACAGAAGGGGAAGCCGATGAGAGATAATGCCGATTGGTGGTGGCCAGGTCCCGGGGAGAAACTGATTAATGGGTAAGGAGTGTTACTTTGGAGTGATAGAAATATTTTGGGACTAGACAGGGGCTGTGGCTGGACCATATTGTGAATGGATTAAATGTCACTGAACTGTTCACTTTCAAATGGTTTATTTTATGTTGTGAAAATGTCACCTCAATAGATTATTTTAAAAATAGAAAGGGGGAAGAAGATAGAAGCTTATTCTTGACCACAGGTGACAACCCAAGAATGACTCCAAATAATGGATGATTCTGTAACAGGGCTCTGGACCTTACAACAACATGGATATGAAAACCCTGAGAAACAGAGTTTTTATTACTTTCAAACCGATCCAGGAATGGTTGCCCTGGGGAAATATGAGTTTCATGCCATTTAAAATATTTTGCTCCCATGTCCTATTGTTTCAGCCTCAATTCTTAGATATTGTGACAACATAAATAATGATTAGCATGTCTTGGATAAACACTTCAAGAATATTCTAAAAGGGTAACTTTTGTATATTTTTCTTGTTGTTTCTGATCATTCTCTGAAGGATCAAGGATGATTTCTCTCACATTTCTCCCTCCATCAAAGAATAAAACAAAGGTAGATATTAATCCAAAATCTTTTGCAAGTCATGCTGATTAGTTATGGAAAGTGTTTGTACGATGTCCCGAGAATCAGGAATTTATTTCTCTCGGAAGTCAGGCTAGTATAGCTTTAAAGCACGGAACAGCAATTGAGAATGTGGAGTTTAAACATTTTAAAAACAAATGGTGTGTGAACATAGGAAATGGCTTCCCTCAGGTGATAGTATCACGATTTGTCCTGGACCCAGATTTCAAAGCCTCCCTCTAAAACCCTGGGAGATGGTTCTCCCAGGATACAACTTTCCTGGACAAAAAAAGCAATGGCCCATTTCTTTCCCTTATGTTCCTATATAAAGAACAACTTTCTTAAATAAGTGGATCATGAACTTCATAAACACAGTACAAAGTCCTAATTGTGCATTAACTAGTTGATTTTCCATGAGAATTCCCCCCTCCGCCCCCCGCCAAATACCAGTTTAGGTTTCCAATTCAATTCCCAAAATGCAAAATTTCAAGAAATACACAACTAATGCCAAAAAATTGTTTCTTTGGATTTTAAGAAGCCCTGTGTCCAGGTTCCACTCTGTTCCATAGAATCGTGAGTTATTCATTCCTTACCCAAGTATACCATTCCAGGGCGTTGAAATTGACCTTGTATAACTAGTCTTATTCCAGATACCATTTGAGTAGGGACTGACCCTATAGAAAAAAATTTTACATTCTTCCCTATCTGGGTAATCACCGATGTGTGCAGGGACAAGTTCTTTTACCCCAGTCAACATATAGGAAGAGGCTGGTGGACTTCTTCCTAAAAAGTGTAAAACAGGAAATTCATAAAGTTGAGTAAATAAAATCACTCTTTGTAAATGTAGAGCCAAAGACAGAAAAGACATAGTGCTTCAGAGTCCTTTTTAGGCATTTGGCTTAGAGAGGCATCTCGCTTAGTAAATCCATACTAAATCCTGTTGCATTCTGGATTCATACCAATGAAGTATCCAGTAGCGTATGATTCCATTCCATTGGCCTGAAATTGTACACTCTAAAAATTGTAGCTTCTGGAATACTGTTCATTATTCAAAATCAAAGTTTCAAAGAATTACATTAACCAAAACAAAAACAGCAAGGATGATACTGACAGTTATTTATTATTATCATGAACCCGATTCTGCTCTCAGTTTTTTTAAATCTAGATGAAAAGTACAACTGTTTTCCCCGTTGTACAGATGAGAAAACTGAGGTTTGGTGAGGCTGATTATATCCTCGGTTTTATGTCTTCCTAATCCTTCCTAACCTACCATTCCAAATCAATTTAGTCCTTACCTCCTTTGACTTGCCACATCTATAGAAATGTGTTAAATCTATCCTGCTATGTCTCTTAAACTAGCACCTATATATAGTTGCTCATTCTTCCAGAGGCTTATAAATTGAGGGAATGGCCTATCTCACTCAGCTTTGTACCAAATGCAGTACAGAGGGAAGGGCCTTGCATATAATAGAATCTTGCGTAATTATTTTTAGGTTTTGTAAATTACTGTCATTATTTTTTAAGATTTTACTTATTTATTGGCGAGAGAAAAGAGAGAGAGAGTGAGCAGGGGGAGGAGCAGAGGGGGAGGGAGAGAAACTGAAGGACACTCCATGCTCGGTGCAGAGCCTGACGTGGGTCTCGATCTCATGACCACAATATCATGCCTGAGCCAAAACCAAGAGTTGGACACTTAACCTACTGAGCTACCCAGGTGCCCTAGATTTTGTAAATTATTGACATTGATGTTAGAGAAGTACCTAGATTTGGGTATAGACCACCCAGTATCTATCTTCTGAATAGCTAATGGTTTATTGTTCTATATTTCCTGAGTGATGGTTCAACTCGAGTTGCCATAGATAAAAATACTCACACTATAGTTAAGAACCAGGATCCCCAACCAGGAGACCTGGTCCAAAGAATTTTCAGAAAGTCATTAGCACCATAGTTTTCCATCTACAAAACTGTGATCAATCTGGTTAATAAAACAAGAGACTTGGGGCGCCTGTGTGGCCCAGTCAGTTAAGCCTCCAACTCTTGCTTTCGGCTCAGGTTGTGATCTCAGGGTCATGAGATCAAGCCCTGCGTTGGGCTCCATGCTCCACGTGGAGTCTGCTTGGGATTCTCTCTCCCTCTCCCTCTGTCTCTCCCTCCTGTGCTCTTGGTCTCTCTCCCTCTCTCTGTCTCAAATAAATAAACAAATCTTTAAAACAAAACAAAACAGGAGACTGGGTGTTCTTTTTGGTTACCATATAAGGGTACTTCCCACAAAACTTTATGTTTATTTGCCTTGAGAGGCAAGACCGTGACCATATTACCTGGCCAGTATTCTTCCCTGTGGCAGCTTTGCATTGCCAGTGTTTGTTATCTTAGGTTGAGGCTAATTTGTTCTGTGACCACATTGTCATTCTGCCAACTTTGTTCTCATAATCCAAAAACTAAACATATAGAAGCTTCAGTAACTGGAAAAATATCTCTTCCTCTCCTCCCGTGGTGGCAGGGAGAGAAGATCTCTGCATATTTCTTAGAATTCAGTCTGTTTAAAAGTAGAAAACCATGGAAAATTTTCATAGACTTTTCTTTCAAGCAAATAACATTAATAAATTACCTTATGATCTTTACATTTAAAATCATATTCTTTACTGTCTGTTTACCATGGTTTGGGCTGGTATTCTTCTACTAGATAGAAAACGATTACCTCTTGTAAGAAGGGGGACTGCTATTTGTCCACCAAAATCCATCATCCTCATCTTCCAAAGCAATAGAATTGAGGCCGGTACACACCTTTACAGCACAGTTCCATAAGCGATGTGTCCATTTCTTGGTTCAGGACTTCAGACATTGAGTATACCTCCTCCATGTTCTCTTTCCCTTTTCTACCAGCAAGAAGCTAGATGACATGAGAATTTAGTTCCAAGGGATGGCATTACAATGACTCAGAAGGAATCTGGTCAATTCTGTCTATATTGTACATGAGGTAGGACTTTTTCAATTCTAAGAAATATTTGGCCTTCTGTTTCAGACTTTCCGCTACGCTTACTAGATACCGCAAAGTCTGCTATATTTAGTCACAACTTGGTATCAGTTTGGCAGGAACACACTCTGGACCTTGTTATCTTCCAGTTTCTCTCCAACTTAGCATACATGAATTCTGTAATTCCTCTCCATGATAATGACCAAGAGTCTTCTCATTGTTTCATTAAAATATATATTTTTTAATTTCACTGAGCACTGTATTTATTTTTTTAGTTTGCCTAATGTTTTATCTAGGGGTTAGCAAACTGTCACCATGTATGAGATAGTAAATATTTTAGCCTTAGCAGGCCATATGATCTCTGTCACAACTCAGTCTTCACTGTTGTAGAGCTAAAGTGGTCATAGAGTCTACGTAAATGGATGGATGGGACTGTATTCCAGTAACATTTTATTTACAAAAATAGGAAGTGGCTGGATTTGGTCCACAGTCGTAGTTTGTTGGCCCATGTCTTAGTCTGTGTACTAACAGGACACCAGGCATAATTATTTTAACTTCACCTCTACCTGTGTCCTTCAGAATCTTAACCCCATCCATCCTGACAGGTATTTTTTTAAATCTTTTTTTATCTTTTTTTTTTTTTTTTAAGTTTTTACTCAAATTCCAGTTAGTCAACATACAGTGTAACATATGACAGTTTTTTATCTGCTCTCCTCACTTTTGTTGCCAGGCTTCTAAGTACATCTGGAAAATTTTATGCTGATCAGTGTTATTTCACATTTTATTTTGAATATCTGCTCAATTGTGTGTTCATCACTACTGAGTATTCTTTCCCATTCTGCTTCTAAACCTGCCATTAATCATCCTGGATAATGACAAACTGTTCTTCAAAGTGGTTGAACCAATTTACACTTCAGTAAGCAGTGACTGAGATTCTTATTGTTTCACATCCCTGCTGATATTACAGACTTTTGAATTTCTGCCAGTTTGGGGGTTGTGAAACAGGGCCAATGCATTCCACAGTTTGAGGGGGGTGACATTCATATCTGAGTGCATAGGAATGATGCTCCCTGGAGTTGAGCAGTGCACAATCCATGCAACTGTATATAGCAACCTTGGTATGAAATATATCTCAGTGTGTTTTTAAGTTATAATTGCTTGATTATTAATGAGTTCGAGAATCTTTTCACTTATTTAATGGCTACTTATAGTTCTTCATTTATGAAGTATACATTCATGCCTTCTACCCAATTTTCAATTCTTGCTGTATCTTGCATACTAGTCCTTGTCAGTTATAGGTTACAAATATCTCCTCTCAATTTGTGGCATGTATTTTTACCCCTTTCAGGGTGTCTTTGGATTAACAGGAGTTTCTTATTTTCTTGAGATTAATTGGGTGTTAGTTTTCTTCTATGGTAAATGCTTTTACTATACGATTTAAGGAGTTTTCCTTGCCCTGAAGTCAGAAAAATTTTCAGTTTTACATTTCATATTAAAGTTTTCTTTTTTTTCAATTTACCCAGAATTGATTTTGCCTTTGTGTTATCCAGCACTATTTATTGAGTAGTTGTTTCTCTTTGTCCTTCTTTTACTTTCAGTCATAAATTAAGTCTTAAGTCATAAATTAAGTCTCAATATACATATTATTTGTTTCTGTTTACTTTATTTGAGCCAACTTAGTCTTTGTCTAAATGTATACTTTTTGTCTACATAGTATATACACGATTTTGTATACTCTATCTCTATTTCAAAAGTTATCTTATTTTCCATATTTCCAACTGCTTTATGACTATAATATTTGTGCCTATTCACATTTTTGGAACATTTTTGTTTATTCATTTCCTACTCTTTGTGAGTCAAACTTTTTCTAATATTTTTTGATATTATAGACAGTTCTATAATAGACATTTTATGCATATACCTTTTTCTTATGCTGAATAATATCCTGGGGACATAATCGCAGGAATAGGCATATTGACAAAGAGTAATAATACTACATGGTTCACTTAAACATTTTAATTTCCTGCCTTCAAGTTGTTATTAATGAAATGAGACTTTGTCTTGTTTTGTTTTTTTTTAAAGATTTTATTTATTTATTTGTCAGAGAGAGAGAGAAAGAGCACAAGCAGGGGGAGCGGCAGGCAGAGGGAGAAGCAGGCTCCCCGCTGAGCAAGGAGCCCGATGTGGGACTCAATCCCAGGACCCTGGGATCATGACCTAAGCCGAAGGCAGATGCTTAACCGACTGAACCACCCAGGCGTCCCACTTTGTCTTGGTTTTATTAAACACTTATTTGATTGCCCATGAGGCTAAACCAGGTACCTTGAGTCATTACTATGCACGTCCCTTCATGAGTGGGCCTTCTGCTTGTTCTCTTTACATTGAAGTTGGGTGTTTTACATGAAAATTTGAATGGGCTCTTTAGAGGTTATAGAATTGTACCACATACTGTATAACTTGATTTCTTTTTTTCTAAGAGCTAACATTTATTTTAAGCCCCCGCTTAGTCTGTTTTTTTTTTTTTAATTCCATCATATTGGACAAACCATACAAGATTAATCTTGAGCTCTTGAATAGAGGCAAAGGAGTTTTTTTCCAGCTGCCTTTGGCACAGATGTGGCATCATCTCTCTGAAATCACTATCACTTATACCTCTGGGAACTGGAGATTGAATTACTGCTCTGCTTGGAGTTACCCACAGAGATCGGCTTCAAAGATGAGGGTTTAAGTTTCTATCCCATTCAAAGCAGTGGCAAACATAGAAGCAGAACACAGTGAGTCATCCTCATCCTTTTGTGGGCACTCAGCTTAGCTGGCATGTCACATCTGACAGGGCCGAACTTTTAGATGAAGGAACATCAAGTGCTATGTTAACTAATTACACTGGGCTTGGAACTTGACTCCTGGAGTACCGGTGGGGGGGTGAAATGTACACACGGCCTCTGTTTCTTCATATTGGCTATTCACCAGGGTTCAATACACCCTATGGATTTCCTTGGACAGAGCCCCAAGAAGAACTAAAGCATATCCTGCTTTTTCATTCATTCATTTCAGTTAAGAATGCACCCTTTCACTTGCTTCGATGTTATGGTGAAGAGTGTTTTATAGATAACATCTGTCACTCTTCATTCTCTCTCACATCTAATAACTCACTGAATCTTGTTCATTCAGGAGTCATACATTTGGACATATCCTCTCTTCTTTAGCTCCATTGTCTTAGTTCAGGCCCTTATCTTTGCTCATCTAGATTACTTTCATTCCACTCAGTACCTCTTTCTACTGCCACTCTTACCTGACGTTTACTCTGCATTAGTGAGAACATTTTCAACAACAAAAACAGGAATCACAATCGAACTATGTTTATGAAATCAATAACAACAACAAAGATAATTTATTGAATCTAAGAATTGAAGAATAGAGTTGACTTTAAACTTAGCTGGAGACAGGGGTTCAAATGAAGCCATCGGAATTCTCTCTCTCCATCCTTCGACTCTGTCTTCACCCTTGACCTCCTAAGGGTAGGTTCTGGCCACAGAGTAACAAAGATGGCCAAGGAACACAGGCTTACGTGAGTCTTTCCACTAGAAATCCTAGAGAAACCAGCATGGTGTCCCATAGCATGGATGCCATCGACCTTCCCTACCCCCAAAGGCCTATATCACACTCTCTTGGGTCAGGGTCTCTCTTGGACCACTTTAATTAGCAAGCTTGTGCCATGTGCCTAACCTCATCGGGGAGAGAGGTGAAGACTTAGAGTTTGCCAGCCCTACCAGCATCACAAGGAGCAGGGAAGAAGGGGCAGTCTTCAAAACAAAGGCTGGTGCGTCCAGCTGAAAATTAACAGATGTTTACTACTTATATGACCTCCAAAATGATCACTTTAAAATAAAGTTATAATCAGGTCTCTAGTTTCCTGCTCAAAACACCTTCCAAACCTTCCAGGTTCTTGTGGGATAAGCACAGTCCTCTTGCCTGGCACATAGGTACACAGACTGGGAACTCATTCTACCTTCCCTGTCATCTCCCATATCCTCCTTAACATATTTTAGGTTGTAAAACACCATTGCCATATAAACCATCATCGCCTTAATGTTCCTAATATACTTTAATCTTTTAAGATTCTATAATTTATAATAATGCACCCTCTATCATGCAAGCCCTAATTCCTCTTCTGTGACCAGCTTAAACACTATTTCAATTCCCAGCTTCTGTTCTACCTCTTCGAGTCTTTTAGGCTCCACCAGTCAGTTGCTAACCCCTCTATTGTTACAGCACTTTGTACTGATCCTGCCTATAATCTTAATCACATGGTCTTATAATTACGGTTATGCGTCTGCTTTCTATCCTTGACTTTGAGAAGCTTGAGGATGGGAACCACTTCTTAATTGTTTTTACTTTCTTCACTACACTTTGCCCTAAGCTTCTAGCAAATGCCTGACCAGACACATGTAGATTGACTGAATGCATGCATGAAATAAGACCCCGGATTTTTGTGTGAAAAAGTTATTGAAAGTATGATGTTTCCAACCAAGGGAATCTAGTCCCTTAAAAAATACCTTGTGCTAAGAGAACTCATCTGTTAATGTGACTCAACAGGGTGGCAGAAGTATGTTGGCACAGTGACTTATTTGCAATGCTGAAGACATTCCGTGGTTTGGAAGCATTTTCAAATAGTGAAGTGAAATGTTATATAACAATCCAACAGATTATAAGCCTGAATAATGGACTACATTAAAAGTATTTCCTTCTAGCACTTAGATCTACTGGCTCCCATCCAACAGTCTACATTTCTACCTACTGATAGGTGAACAGTGGCTTCAAGATTCACACGCTTTAGATAAACTAGGGTATTATATGTTCATGAACTCATATGCTTGAAATAATGTTCCAATCTCTTCCACGATGTTTCCCTCTCATGAGTAGCCACACAATGATTGTTAGATAACAAAAGGCCACCATTTTAGCAAGACTTGAACTATTATGATCAGGCACTTCCACTTTTTTTTTACACTATGTAGCCTTTTCCTCAGAGCAAGGCCCCCACCAGTCCCATCAAATAGAAGTGATTATCTCCACAGATTTGTAGGAAGCATTCTCACATACAAAACAATGTAGTCACACGGAGCTCACTTGTGTTTCCTAGGTTCTAGTGTCTATAAGTCAAGTCTGAATTAGAGTTTTGGTGCAAACAGCAACACCTAACACAAAAAATGCTCTTGTGGGTACCACCACAGCAACCAAATATAAACAGGATCTCAGGTGGATGTATACACAAGGTGTATGCACTCTTGCGAAAGAACATACATAATGGTCTTTGGGGTAGTAATGAGGTGTAAGGTTATGACAATGCCATGGGAAAAAAGAAGGGTGTAGATTTTATTTTTATGGGTTGTATAACAGCTAGTGTGAAAATTAGTTTAAGTTCTTTACCAGCACCAAATAATGCTGACTCACTGTGCAAGAAATGAAAGGTCAAGTCCTAACATACAGATTAAATCCGGGGAAAACTACATTTTCCTCAGGTTAAAGACATGACCTTTGTCAGCAGAGGTTGTATGAGGTCAAATGCCCCTTTGGGGCTTTTATTTAATGCATTAGTTATCCATCAAGATGGTGGTAGCATTCAGAGCTCTGTCTCTATCAGAAATGTTACAGTTTAGGTGTGTTCTTTAATGACAAATTTTTTTCATATATATATTTTTTCTTTTCATATACAATATTATTTTCAGTATTTCGTATAGAAAATATTTTTTCACATGTATATATAGAATATATATCTGAAAAAATATATATATATTTTCTAACCAAGTGGTATATCCTTCCAAAGTCTTGAATGTATAAGGTCTTTTTTTTTTTAAAGATTTTATTTATTTGTTTATTTGAGAGAGAGAGCGAGGTGAGGAGCAGAGGGAGAAGCAGACTCCCTGCCGAGCAGGGAGCCCGACGCGGGGCTTGATCCCAGGATCCTGGGATCATGACCTGAGTCGAAGGCAGCCGCTTAACCAACTGAGCCACCCAGGCGCCCCTTGAATGTATAAGTTCTTAAAGTTGAAAAATGCCTTAGAGATCATTTCATTTTACTATTTTAATTTGCAATAAAGAAGTATTCATTATGTATGACAAACCACATATAGAAATACTGAATACCCAAGAATGGTTTGCCGTTTAACCCAGTTCCCCTGCAGGGATAATAACCAGGATTATTGAAGAGTTTCCAGAACTTCCTTGTTTCTCAGCACTTTAAACTTTCTGTAGTGGCTTCATAATTTTCAGGACTGTGGGACAAATAATCAGCAATTTAGGGGGGAACAAGACAGTCTGCAGGTAATAGATACAATATTTGACTGTCCATATTTTAAATGTCTACTTTGAACTATAGAATATGTTTTTCTTTTATTTTACTTCTTCTTCACTTCACTGGAAAGTTATTTTGCCCATTTTTCTTCTGCTTCATATCCTGAGTTAATCTGAAAGAAGATTCTGATCTACATTTTTGGCTCTTTAACGACCAGATTTCTTGATAGAGTCTCAAGTGTTAGTTCTTTGATCCTCCGCCGAAGCCTGCTATTCACAGAGGGAGTTATTGTGTGTGCTGGAGTTTGGGGGAAAGTGTGCTTTGAATAACCCTCATTTCTGTTCTATGTTACTGCTCAGATCTTTATCATATGTCCTTTAGTATTTTGTAAACCTGTTTCAGCTGTTGCCAGCATTACTTGCTGATGGCTTAAATACATTTAGAGAGATGTCTTTATGAATAATGGAAAGTGTCTTTCATTCATCTTTCGCTTCTTGCTGACAAACAACTGATTTTCTTAGTAGTTACCCAACATGTTTTGAAAAGACATATACCAAGATTATGATGTAGGATTAAGGGAATGCCAACTCTCTAAAACAAAATATAGAACCTCAAAAGATTTTTTTTACTAAAGGCACAGTCTCCATAGGGAGGTCCATTTGGAACCAAGTGGCTCCAGATTTGTTCTCTCAAGTTTCTCCTTTCCCATGGTGCCGAGTATTTTCTTTTCTTTTCTTTTCTTTTCTTTTCTTTTCTTTTCTTTCTTTTCTTTCTTTCTCTTTCTCTTTTTCTCTTTCTTTCTTTTTTCTTTCTTTCTTCTTTCTTCCTTCCTTCCTTCCTTTCTTTTTTCCTTTGTCTTTCTTTTTTTATACTAGAGGTTCCTGTCAGTAAAACAAAGCCAGGCTAGATTTTCTGAGTTTTACTAAGTACATAGGAAGTGCAAAAGGGAAATAAATACTGAAAACAGAAGATTTATTTTCTTTCAGGAAAAGATGTGTGAATCTTTTTCTCTAAATCCCTGACACTTAGCACAATCTTGATACATAGTAATTGTTTGATACACCTGAATGAACAAATACTTGAGTGACTAAAATATCTAAGTAATTCGGACAACAAAATACAGGGGGCTAACATACCAGTAGACTGTAGAGTTTGAAGTTTCTCAACTCCAGCTCCAAAACACTAATTTCATAACCCCCTTGTCATACTTCCTTGTTTCCTTGATCTGACCTTTACTCATGTGAAAATCACCATCTTAAAATCTGGACTTCCAATTGCTTCTTGGACACCCGGAGCTAAGTCATGATAAGGAGAAGCAGATCCCCCTCTGCTGCTCAGTTAGGCTTCAGGCTCTCCTACAGATGGTGGACACTTGCGATGTCTCCATCTCTCCAAGCCATGATCCATGGGACAGCCAGCACAGTCTTTTAAAATACCAAAAGGAAAACAGAGACTAGAATGGTGGTTACCAGGGGCTAAGGGTTGGGGGGAATGAGGATATGTTGGTCAAAGAGGACGGACTTCCAGTTATAAGATGAATAAATTCTGGGGATCTCATGTCCAGTGTAGTGACTATAGTTTATAATACTGTACTATATACCTGAAAGTTGCTAAGAGAGTAGATCTTAAATGTTCTCCCCACAGAAGAGAAATAGTATTACATGATGTGATGAAGGTGTTCACTAACACTATGGTGGTAACTGTTTTGCAATATATATGCACAAAAAATCAATACGTTGTACACCTGAAACTTATAAAATATTGTATGTCAATTTCAATAAAGCTGGAAAAAAGTGGGGAATGTTTCTGATCATGGGTAGTTTGAGGTCACTGTTTTTGCAAGGAGAAATATTTAAATCAGACTTAACAATAATTTTCATCCGGCTGTTTTTACTTGAGAAAAGTAATTAAAATGTCATCTGTTTAATTATTGTTGTTACCTTTAATTAAAATGTTAATTGGGTACAAAATAAAATACCAAAAGATCGCCGCATTTTTTTGCTTGAAACTCTTCAACAGCTTCTTGTGACTTACAAGATAAAACCAAAAATCATGAACAAGGCCTACAAATTATTTTTACCAGGCCTTTAAAAATTTAATTTGGCTCAAAAGAGTATTTTTAAATGACAAATCAAATAATCAGTCAAATTAACTGCCAAACTAAAAATTTAATGATATGAATTTAGTGGATGGAGATCAGCATTTAAGAAAAAAAAGGCAGTAGTCTATAATAGATTTGCGTGGACTGTATGTAGTATTATTTCAATATTTTTTTCATTTATGCTTATATGATATACTATATACGATATTAAATATGTCATATGGAAAATAACATATCACATAATATGTTAGCTCATTAAGTATTTCCTGGAAAAAAATTAAAGCTGCTGAAAGTAATCGTCCCTGAAAAGCTGCTGTCATGGGGATAGGTACCCTGATATTAGATTTGTGAGACAGAAGCAGCCATGACTCAAAGAACCAACTTTTGAAGAGAAATGGTGGGGCTCTGTTATCAGCGGGGTGCTCTTTTCAGTTGTCTCTCCAAATCTGGGGCCATGGTTGGATGATTCATTGTGTCAAACAGTCTGATGGGAAGAATGTTTAATGAAGAGAATTCTCACTAAAATGATGATTTCTTAGGAAGAGCTAGGTTCAAAGTCACAAGCCCTTGCAATTCTTTACTCCTAGGCATTTCATAGTGATGTAATAGAGGATCTATGTTTATACACCTTTCCCCAGGATCCTGTATGATCCTAGAAGATCCATTGGGGTGTCTTTTGCTCTGTACTTTAGGAGACTACGCATAAATTACATTGTCAGAGCCTGTTCTGAACCAAGTCATCCTGTTAAAAGAAAAAGGCTTTGAGAGAAAAAAGAATTCATTCCTTATTTAGATACCTTCTCTGGGTTAGGGAATCAAGTGAATAGACAATGTGGGTTAATATATCACAGGAGTTACCAATTAGGCAAACAACCTGTGAAAGCTAGTCAATGATTATGTTAAGAATTATTCTAAAAGCCTTTCCCCCAAAAGGGTTAATTTGGGTATATGTAGCTACTCGGGAACACAAAATTATACACATCAAGTTCACACTCATTTGTGAAATTTTAGCTAATTATTGGCATTGGGAAGTAAAAAGCAGGCAAATAAAGGAAAATATCCTCCATAGAGGTCAATGGCTGTAATTGGTTAAAATGTAAAGCCCTTCCTTGCAAAGGACTGTTTTTTTCTTCTTCAGTAGTTCACAGTCTATTAACTGCTCCAATTTATAAAATCCCAACATAACCATTGAGATGCATGATGGAGTGAAGAGAGTCCTGATTTAAGTTAGGAGTCTAGGGTCCCAGTTCCATCCCTCTGAAAATCAGCAATGTGAGCCTGGGCAGGTGGAGGCACTTGAACTTTCAAGTCCTCTGTGTCCCCGGCTGAGAAAAAAAATGCTTTGGACTAGATGGGCCTGCCTTTCAATCTTTGTCATGCATGATTCCATGTGAAATTTATACTCCCAAACTGCTCATTAGGTACTTATTTGCCATGGATGATAATAATCTGATTCAAATGACATATATAACATGGGCAAATTAAACATTAACATGAGTATTTCCTACTTAAAAAAAAAGAAATTATTTTAATGCAAATGTTAAGGAATAACTGGTAAAGTCTTCTGCATTAAATATAATGTGAGTAGACTAATAGATCCCTACCCCAGCTTGCAGATAGTTGTGAACCAATCAGCAGGTCCTGCTGAAAGAAATTTGGGGTAAGCGACTTTCAACTTTGCCTGAAGCAATCTTGGTTTCAAAGCCAAGATTAAGGCAGCCTTTGATTTTTACATGTTTGGTATGTGGGCAGTAAATCTGTAGACAAATATTTGTGCAATTAGGCATCACATTAATGACACTGCATTTTGAGGCAAGTACAATGGAGGACTGATTCCATAAACGTAGTGATGTAGAACAACAGGAATAATCGCTTAGGGGTGAAACACTTTCTCCTCCATAACACTGGGAGAGGTCATGTCCAAAGTGCTTTGCCATTATAGAATTGATTGGAGTTAAATTAGTTTGATGCCAAAGTTCACGGTTAAAAGTTACTCTTTAAAAGTCTCCCTCCAAGACACACACACTCCCACCTAGACCGAGTGCTTAGAGAAAGGATCTTATTGATCTGATGGAGTATTTTAAGGAAAGCTTTTCCTTAGGAAAGAGATATGTGCAAAAATTGGCTAGCAAAAGACTTCCATTGTTTTTCTATACCCACACTAGTCTATACAATATCAGAAGAAATTATCTTAAATAATCCTTCATCAGCTATTATCGAGTGTCTATAGTTTTCCAGGCACTGTGTTATGGAGTTATTTGTAAGAGCAAGAAAATACTAGAATAGCTCATCTAGGGCAATTGCAACATACAAGAGAAATAATGGTTAGGTAAATGTTCTTGAGTTTAAGATATTGGTTTATATGGAAGGCAGAGGTTAGACCTAATGACCTTAGCAACTTGTTTCCATATAATTATGAGATAGTTCTCCAAGTTGTGTTTCTATGATAATTATTTGGGGAAAAAAAAGTCCCCATTGCAGTTCAAAATGGTTGAATGAGCACTCAAGACATTTCCTTGTTGGAAAGGAACAAGAAATGCAGACAGACAGGACTGCCTCAAGATTGGTCCCTATGATGTATCTTGCCTGTAGCTTGGTCCTTCTAATCCTTTTTCCACAGGGCCAGACAAATCCTTCTGAAACACAAATCTGGTTGTCACCTTGCTGCTAAAACCTGGTGAGTGGCTCCCCATTGTGCTCTGGATGCTAAAAGTCAAGCTTTTTAGCACGGAGTGTTAAATTTTCTTCACTATGAAGGTCTTGCTTACCTCCCTGCTCCCCGCTCACTTCCCTGCCCATAAATGCAGAGCTTCATCACATGACATTATTTCCCTCAACACAGCTTGCTCTCTTGCTTTTGTAGATTAAAATATGCTATTATACTATTTTTTCTCTACCTGTAAAATTCTCCATTTTTTTCTTTTCTTCCTTTTTTTTTTCTTTCTCCTCCCACCCCCCCACCTTCCCTCTTTCTCTTTACTTGGTCAATGACTACTTCAGGTCTTAGCCTTACTAGAACTTTATTCTTGGAAACCTTCCCAGACCCCATAAGACTGTGCCGGCTCTTACCACACTAGGATGTCTCTGAATCTGTCCTATCCACTGGGGTATTACCGGACTGTTTTGCTACCATTATAGCCCCAGAAACTAGGACAGCATGTGGCTTAAATGGAACTCAATCAATAATTATTAATTACACGAATACACATTTATCATGGTGCTAGGGGATGGTGCGGGAAACCATTCCTTTTAAGTACGAGGCACATAACAGATTTTTAAAAAATTTGTTACGAAAACAGAGCACACTAAATTCAGAAAGCCTAAAGTTCGTTCCACGAGAGCTTGTAAGCAGCGAACCGTGGAATGATTTAGGGTCTCCCACAGGAGCATTGGAAGTGTGAGATTGGCTAACACCACTGTGTAGAGTAGGTCCCCTTGAGAAACACGACTATAAAAAGTATCTGCTTCCATTTTTAGCCACTCCCTTCAGTCCAGCGCCAGGTACATGCCGCCTCGTGCTCTACAGCTGGGATAGACTTACATCCTCCGTATCGCATTTCATCCCCTTGGTTATTTACATAATCCCCCGGCAGTGCCTATCAATTTACAGACCAAAAGGAATCCCATCATAGGCACACTAAGTCTTATACTTGGCTGCATCGTACAAATGCGTTTTACCTGGATTATGTCTGTCAATGCAAACCCCCAGGTGATAATAATTTCATTGTATTTTACGACAAAGTGCTCCTAGAGACAGCGGCGGGGGCGGGGGGGCGGTACCTGAGGTAGAGGGGAATCAAACCCATTCCACATAATCACCCTTGATAACTTGTCTTCTTTCCACAACGTGTGACTTTAGAAATGTCTTACCCTACAAGGTATTTAAAACTGCATTGCAATAAAATGGTTCCAGGGCCAGCCCCCTTTGAAGATTTCATACTTGTGTCAACCATCCTACTGTGATCATTTTTGAAAGGTTAACCTTGAAGGAGAGATAGTTCATTTTTCCCTCTCAAATGATGGACTTCGTTAGATCCCTAAATACTTTGAAGGGTATGACAGGCCACCATATTCATGTTTTAAAATACATAAAATGCAAATTCATGGATACTCCCAGAAGTAAACTGAGAAAGAACTGTTTTATGAGTAGAAAGATACAGAGTAAATCTTGGCTGCAAATAATAAAACAATTATGATGGTGCTGTAGTTCATTTACAAGGTTAAGGCCAATAAAACAACATAGTACTAAAGCACGGGAGTGTCTGAAAGTGCCAGGAGTACCGAGCACCATTTCCCTGATGTGCTTTAGATAAATTTTCTGATACCAAGATGAAGAAAAGTAAGAATGGTATCTGAGGACATCGGTGTGGCCCTACAAGAGACTTTTTACTTCCCAAACAGAAGCACTGAAGCAGACTTCGCCGAGATTTTGTTGAGCACTTTTAAACATTCAGATTTTCCCATTTGTAGAACTGTGTTCCTAGAAACAAACGATTGAGACTAATCAGAGAGCCATTATCTCTGCTATGATCTTCAAAGTTAAGAAATATTTAATAAAAAGTATTCATTATGCATTATATTCTCATTTGTTTTTTGCGTTATTAAAATATGAAAATCGACGCTACCATTAATTTCTTCAACTTAAGTGAAGTCCCGGAGAAGTTCTGCTTCCAAAATTCTCCAAATAAGCCTGGAACAGAAGCGTAACTAGAGCATGAGGTTCACACATACAAAGAGTCTTGGGCAAGTTGTTCTGAGTTGGGAGTCAGGGCACATGATTTTTAGACTGGTTTTACCTCTGACTATGTGACTTGGGGCACTTCTGCTCCGCCTTTCTCTATGTCAGTGGTTTTCAGACTCAGAATCACCAGGAGGGCTTGTTAAAACACAAATTGGTGCTCCCCACCCCCCAGAGTTTCTAATTTAGTAGGTGGAATATGCCCCAAGAATTCACATCTTGTCCCAAGTTCCCAGGTATTTCTAATGCTTCTGATATGGGGCGGGCTTTGAGAACTACAGCAATGCACACATCTCTCAACCCGTTCCTCTTCACTGAGGAGGGAAGCGGAGGGATGACGATGGAAAGCAGCATGGCCTGTGGTACCGTCTTTAGATGGCACTGTGGGAGGGGTGTGGGTTTATGGGAATGGAGGCAGGAACGAAGGGAAGAAGAAGCACATGTGCATCAAGCTCCCAATATATATATATTTTTTAATTTCATCAACAAGAAGATGGGCCTAGCACTTGGAGGCAAAGAACCCAGAGTAGCTCAGGGTAAGAGTGAAGAAACTACCAGAGAATTCCAAGTACATTCTCTAGCTCATCTTTGCGCCCCTCATACTATGGTCAAAAATCCAAAATCATACAGAAACGTGAAGGGGCAAAGCTGACCCGAAGTTACCCTGCTGGTAGGAATATGATCTTTCTCTGCATAAAAAGTGACAGCTCTCAACCGCTTCATGTTAGAAAAGAACAGGAAGGTTGGATGTATTTTTTTAAGAGTATGAAATATTATTATGCTTTAACTAGAATATTTTAAAATTTAAACATGTTTGTGAAACATGGATAAATACATTTATATGGCTAAATATGGCATTATGCACTGATGAGAAACATTTTCCAGTACGAACACCAAAATCCAAAAAAGATTTATTTAGCACATAAACTTGCAACGAATAGCGAGATGGAGCTTCCTTCATATTTTCTGGAACTGAAATCCCATTGTAACCATTGCCATAAAATAAAAATATGTGAAAAGAACGTTTTCCTCCACTGTATCGGATGTGTTACTTATTACAAGCAGCACTACACACAATAAAATGCCAGTATAAAAATTGCCAGGTGTATTAACAAACTTCCAGCAATAAGATTTGTCTTGTAAAAGCTATTTTCTTTTAAAGAGATGAGGCTACATGCTTTTCTTATTTGCACACCATTCTCTGCATTGAACACCCCTTTATCGCTGCAATTCATTGCCTCTTCATGGAGTTACTAGACAGTCCAGCATATTATAGTGGCATGAATTACATTGCTGGAATAAATATTACAATGCTTTTGTAATCATAGGGCATCACGAACAGGAACATAACAAGACATCTGCTTCCTCTGAAAGGAATTACATGAGCCCTCTGTAATTTTCAATGGGAGAAAGAACAATGTGTGAACTTAGAGCCAGTCTGTGTCATTTACCATAAAAGTCATTCAAATTCACACCAAGTCAAGCCCAGACACAAAGCTGTCCGCATAGCTGAATGTACTTTGCAAATTGAAAGATTCAGTAAAGTAAGACTTGAAACTTTAATGATTAAGGGGCTCCCTCTATTTTGGACACTCTCACTGACTCATCCCGGGTTGCAAAATTCATATAAAATATCCAGACAATGAAGGCTTGTAGTATTATTTATTTTCAGTTTATACTTTAAAACAACATAACAATTTACAAGGAAAATAATGTAGTGACTTTCATTTTTAAAATATGATCTTTTTATCTCATTGAAGTGTTAAAAAAAGGAAGTTATTTTAAGATTTTTTTAGGTTTTTTTTTTTTTAAAGATTTTATTTATTTATTTGATAGAGAGAGACAGCGAGATAGGGAACACAAGCAGGGGGAGTGGGAGTGGGAGAGGGAGAAGCAGACTCCCCACCGAGCAGGGAGCCCAATGTGGGACTCAATCCCGGGACCCCAGGACCATGACCTGAGCCGAAGGCAGACGCTTAACGACTGAGCCACCCAGGCGCCCCTATTTTAAGATTTTTTAAAGGAAAACTGAGGAATAGATACTTTCAATGAATAAAACCATGAAAAATGAAAATATTCAATTCCTGAAATATTTATTAGGTGCACACATTTAACACATGTTTTTACATATGGCATTCATGCAAATTTTTGAGATAAATCAGGCAAAAAACATCGGAATCTGAATGATATATATCCATTTGCTTGGAGAAGGGAAGATTATTACATTATATTGTATTGTATTTTCTTATAGAGGACGTATGGTCAAGATTTTCCTCCTGTTACCATTAGGTGACTAAGGTAGTATAAAATCATAGAATGGAACAAATTCTCAAGAATTTTTCCCCATCAAAATAATAAATCTTATTCCTAAAAAGGGAACATTCTTCAGAACATATGGGAGAGATATAAAAGCAGAGAAAAATAGTGCACTAAAATTTGCAGTAAACATTGATTTTTTTCTTCAAATGCTTGGTAAATCTTCACAATTCTTACATAGTTTCAGGGACTAGGAAAGAGAATAGTTGAGTGTGACCATTCAGAATTTTGTTCAAAATTTCATTTTTCAAGTTGAAACTTCAAAAAAAAAAAAAGTAGTATAAAGACTCAAACCTGTCTTCTCCAAATCCTTCATCTATATGGAAAGACCACTCTCATTTAACAAAAAAAAAAAAAAAAAAATGAACTCCTTTCTTCCTTGAAAGTTAGGAAGTCCCAAGTTAGAAGATGTGTAGGAAAAGATATCTCTTTTATTTTAATGGAGGCAACATTTCAGTTATTCATTTTTTAAATAGAAAATTGTGAACGTGGCTCTTACAGGTAGAGGTCATTCTATGGAAAAAATGATGGCCACTGAGTAAACTGAT
The DNA here is from genome assembly GCF_002201575.2 of Neomonachus schauinslandi. NCBI lineage: Eukaryota > Metazoa > Chordata > Mammalia > Carnivora > Phocidae > Neomonachus > Neomonachus schauinslandi. The sequence continues at coordinate 15,196,667 of NC_058415.1, forward strand.
AAGCAAGTATAGGAAACTCCTATTTCAACAAAGTAGACATCTATTACTCTACAAATCTTTTATTTTATTTTATTTTATTTTTTTTAAAGATTTTATTTATTTATTTGACAGAGAGAGACACAGCGAGACAGGGAATACAAGCAGGGGGAGTGGGAGAGGGAGAAGCAGGCTTCCCGCGGAGCGGGGAGCCGGATGCGGGGCTCGATCTCAGGACCTGGAATCATGACCTGAGACGAAGGCAGAGGCTTAATGACTGAGCCACCCAGGCGCCCCTCTACAAATCTTTTAAATAAACCTATGTATTTTGTTAAATTATGACTTTTTTGGATTTGATTGATGACTTACGTCTTTATTTGGATATTAAATTTTAAAAGTTTGTTATATATTCAGATGCCATACCTTTAAAATATCCAAAAGCGTACCTGATGATTAAGAAACACATACTTGAAAATTTGTTTTGGAGTTATGTAATTCAACCATGCTGTCCATGACAGTGGACCCAGACCACACGTGGCTATTGAGCCCTGGAAATATGGCTAGTATTACTGAAGAGCCAGTTTTTTCATTTTACTTTTAAAAAATGTTAAATACGCTTGGGCTAACTTTGTCAACTGTAAATTTCGTGAAATCTAAATACAGATGATGTTTCTGATGAAAATTAAATCCTTTGAACTGTGATTTGCTTTAAGTGTAAAAATAACACTGGGTTGGGCGCCTGGGTGGCTCAGATGGTTAAGCGTCTGCCTTCGGCTCAGGTCATGATCCCAGGGTCCTGGGATCGAGTCCCACATCAGGCTCCCTGCTCCTTGGGAGCCTGTTTCTCCCTCTGCTTCTCTCTCTCTCTGTCTCTCATGAATAAATAAAAAAAATCTTTAAAAAAAAAAAAAAAAAAAAATAACACTGGGTTTCAAAAACACCATGAGCAAAAGGGAAAACATAAAAATAATAATATTTTTTATATTGTTTACAGGTTGGATTAATAATATTTAGGATATAGTGTGTTAAATAAAATATATGACTGAACTTGTTTTAATCTACCATTTTTAATATTTTTATGTAGCTGCTAGAAAAATTTTAAATTACAAACATGGCTCACATTTTATTTTCAATGGAACAGCACTGATCTACATTATAAATAGAAATTAAAACTTGACAGTCTTTGCAGTTTATAAAATCTGTGGCCAATTATCACTACATGTATTTTTGTGCATATCCAATAAATCTTTCATTAAGTATTACACACATATTTTTTAATATATCCCTTTACATATGGCCACAACTAATCTAACCACATGGGGCATAAGTTTCTAAATGTGAGACCATTTCTGTTGTTAGTAATGTTCAGAGCCTATATAAGGTTTTTGTTTGTTTGTTTGTTTGTTTGTTTGTTTTTTAGTAGGCTCAATTCCCAACGTGGGGCTTGAACTCACTACCCTTAGATCAAGAGTTGCATGCTCTACCGACTGAGCCAGCCAGGGACCCCTAAGGTTAATTCTTTTTTACTGAAAACATGAGTTTTGAATTTAAAGCATGTTTGCTGGGTCACACGTACAGTTATAAAGGTTGTTCACAACACAAGGTCTCCTAAGTAAAAGATCCAGACCACACTCCCCCACCAAGCGATGGCCCTGGCAAGGGCCTGCATTTGCCTGGAAAATAGGGTTTCTTTTCTAAATGGCACAAAGACAGCATATGGGTGAGCTAACTCTGTGGATTTGCATCAAGATGCAATATTGCAACATGCGATATTATAAAATACATTCTCAGAAAATTGTTTTCTGCTCAAATCATCCAGGTAGAGTGCGCTGATCTTTCCAGGTGAGATGCAGTGAGAATTCTAGTATCATCTTACATTTGCCAAAGGTTTTATTATTTTCCCAACTTTCACATATATTTTATCAGTATTCTCAAAGGAGATGTGTAAAGAATGTATTGTTCTTGTTTCACAACCAAGGTAATGGAATTGAATTTCCTTATTTTCCACTTGCAAATAAAATTATAACTACTATAACTCATGAGGCAGCCCCATAGAAATAAACACTGCAACTAAAAATGAATGTCATATGTATGGGCTAAGAACAGATTGTAATAAAAGGAAACAATTTAACCATAATTTTGGTTTCTAAATTCAATCAGAATTTTGATTTATAATAAAAATATTTCATCCTATTTTGTTATTTAATTTCTGTTTTAAAAGAGCCAAAAATAAATGGCAATGTGGTGTCCCCACATCCCTAATTCACTTATAACTTTAGTTTTGTACAATTTATCTACGTGAGCCTATGACAAAAGTTCTCCCTTGAAAATATTCTGACAATAACAGCTACCTTTGAGAAATAAGTTGACATTAGAGTCAATTAAAATCTATTTTTAGCTAATCATAAACAGTTTTCATGCTATGTATTTTATTTAAGGATAAGAAAAAAAACAACTTGGCTAATACTTTTATGAATCTACAGGACTCTGAGGAGAATATCTTTAAGATAATTCCTTAATATCCCTTTTGAAAGAGTATTAGTAGTTTCTTATTCAATGTAGATTTCTTAAGTAGCTGACATTTATTTTGTTTCCCTACCACCTGATCTTGGTACCTTAAAATCTGTTTTTCATTTGTTTTACATTTATTCATGTTCTAATGGCTCTTAGTGATTTTCAACTAGAATTTTCTTAAGGAGTGGGTTTTAGATCTTTCTACATATGCAAGGAATATTGTTGGAACCTACATGTTTTAAAAACCTCAATGTGCTAAACATTAATGACCCATTCAGACTGATTATATTCTTAACAGTTACTAATACTTAATCATTGAATTGAAGGCTGAGAGTTCACTTGCATACAATAAATGCTGTGTATCCACAATTATACCAAATATTATGCCTCTCTTTTGATGTTTTTGTAAATAGCTTATTTGCTCATTGAATTTCAGACCAGAACTAAACCACATAGATTTTGAAGAAGACAGTGTATAACCTTTACAGCAAAAGTTGGCCTTGCAACCTATACTCAAAGTTTCCTTTTGGGGTATCAAACCACACCATAACTCCCAGATTATCAATTGGAAGTGATGGACCTGCAACGTTGTATATTTATTTAAGTCTCATGTTTATCAAGCCATTGTGGTCATCAAAAGAGATTATTCAGGCACATACTTTTTTCAGACTGATCTGAAGGGGGGTTTTGATAAAACATGACAACAAGAGAAATTATTTTAAAAGTAAAAGCATGAATTTACCCAAAGCCATTGACAATTATCATTCCGTGGATCATGTAATGAACATTGTCACTTTGGCATGTAGAACATGTCTCTTCTTCCATCACCTTTGAATTAATTGGATTGTAAGGGGGAGGGCGAGGCCAGGGATGGAGGGTAGAATGAGCAATGGCTATTTGTATCCCCGGAACATTTTGAAGTCAGGTAGATATTAACCTAATAAGGGAAGCCCCACTGGCTTTCTGTCTCCACCAGACAATAAAACAACATAATTGTGTCTGTGCCTCTCTTTCCAATTGTTCTACTATAACACAGGTTGAGAACTAACTACAGAGTCTAATTAACTCAAATTAGACTGTTGAGAGAGATGATAAGCACTGCAACGTGAAGATTAGGAAATTAATCCTAATTTTAAACCTCAAAGACATTGGGTACAAAGGAAATAAATGTTAAAGGAGCAAACTGGGCCACTAACTACTTCAAAGATGTTGGAAGTTAGTGCTAACCAAGCAGTGGCTTTAACCCATTTGAACGCAAGTTCCTGACTTTCTGCAAGCAAGGATTTCAGCACCTAAAGGAGAATAGCCCGTGTTTCAAAATGGCGTCAAGCCTTATCTTGCACTTAGTTGCACTTGATTCAGTATTTATCATTAGCTCAGGGATGGGAAGGGTGGAAATGTTGTGGATAGAAAACTACATTGATGATTTAAAAATAATTTATTGATTTAAAAACTTGCTCCGCACGTTTTTTGAAAGTACAGAAAATTTAGAAAGACTGGGTATTATATATTACAGACATTTGTAAAAGACATAGAATGAGCACTTTTATTCTAACATTGTTTGAGGAAACCATTTCTTAATTATAGATATGCATTAATAGAAATTCCTTATTGAAAGTGTGCACGGTTTCTGTTTTCCCACAGTTTACAGCTTACTAAAAATATTACTTTCATACTGTTGCTTCTAACGTTCACTAATTTCTCTGAATTCTCAATTGTTTCCTATGAAAATAGGCTCGGAAGACACAGAGATGGCCAACAGACACATGGGAAGATGTTCATCATCACTTGCCATCAGGGAAATGCAAATCAAAACTACAATGAAATATCACTTCACACCTGTTGGAATGGCTAAAATCAACAACACAAGACACAATAAGTGTTGGCAAGGATGTGGAGAAAAAGGAACACTCCTGTACTGTTGGTGGGAATGCAAACTGGTACAGCCATTGTGGAAAACAGTATGGAGGTTCCTCAAAAAGTTGAAAATAGAACTACCCTATGATCCAGCAAAGGCACTGGTGGGTATTTATCCAAAGAATACAAAAACACTAATTCGAAGGGATACATGCACCCTTATGCTTATAGCAGCATTATTTACAATAGTCAATTTATGGAAGGAACCCAAGTGTCCATCTAGAGATGAAAGGATAAAGAAGATGTGGTATGTATCTATAACGGAATATTATTCAGCCATGAAAAAGAACGAAATCTTGCCATTTGCAATGACATGGATGGAGCTGGAGAGTACAATGCTAAGGGAAATAAGTCAGAGAAAGACAAATACCATCTGCTTTCACTCATATGTGGAATTTAAGAAACAAAACAAACAAAGGGGAAAAAACAGAGAGAGAAAGAGACAAATCAAGAAACAGACACTTAACTATAGAGAACGGGTGGTTACCAGAGGCGTGGTGGGTGGGGGGCTGGGTGATATAGGTGGTGGGGATTAAGAGTGCACTTGTGACGAACACTGGGTGTTGTGTGGAAGTGTTGAATCACTATATTGTACACCTGAAACTAATATAACACCATATTTTAATTAACTGGAATTTTAAAAAAAAGAAAATCGGCTTCTAGAGAAAGGTCATCTTATTCATGTTGCAAGGTTCTCCTACACCAGTCGTGTTGTTTGAAATCTCTATTACATGATAGAAGAGGAATTAAAACGGTGTAGGAGGACCCTGAGTTTGTCTTGTCCCTCAAATACAGCTAGATAGTTATATTATGTGATAAATTGATTTGTAAATATATGTTTGTAATTCTAATCCATGGGATGCCATGCCATGGGATGGAAGAAATATTTACCCATCTGTCTCTCAAGGTTGTTGTGAAGATCAAAACCAGTCATGTGTGTTGAACTTTTAAAACTAAAGTGCTATGTGTTGGCTAATTGAGTTAAAAAAAATATATATATATATATATGTAAATGGATGTATATACGTGTATAAATATATATGTGTGTGTGTGTATATACATATATGTATTCAACTCCCCGAACATTTATCAAGGCTATGCAAGCTAAGGGAAACCGCAGCTTGCATAGCCTTGATAAATGTTCGGGGAGTTGAATTAAGCTAAACTAAAACTGAGGAAAAATCTACGACGATTGTGTGCCTACCCATATGCAGCTGTCAGCATTAACCGTTGCAGGTTAAATCCAAGAGCCCTGGCATGAATGGTCTAGCCTACAGTTGGCCCTGCCTGGCATGACCCCTGCTGAGGTTGAGAACTGTGGGGGTCTCAGACCTCCAAAGCATAAGGAGACATGACAGGTAACCAAACGGGAAACCACTGGCTGCCTTGGGCGCTCTGCGATTTGTGTCTAACAAGGCAGACTTGTCACCGGGCCCTTTGCAGGGGAAATGAAGCGATGAACGAACGCAGGGCATAGGAGTCTCCAGCTCCTGACAGGCTAAGGTGTGACCCGCTGAATCCTAACCACCCCAGACATCTGGAGGGGAACCCGTGCGCTGGGGGATGGCCGGGGGCAGGAAAGGCTGCGGGGGAGATGAGGTGTATGCAGAGCCCACAGAGAGTAGAGGAAGAAAGGGCAAGTGAGATTACTGGTCATCTGGTGTCTTAGATCCCACGCAAAGCAAACTTCAAGCACAACAGCAAACACAACCTTTGAATATTAGTGTCTCCAAAGAGTATTTACCAAGTGCGGTCTGGCTTGATCTCCCAGACTTGGTTAAACATGCATTTTGTTAATGTTGTGTTTCTGACTTTCTTTTCTTTCCCTTTTTTGTTATTGTTGTGATTATTGCTACTTTGGAAAAATTTTCTTTTAACCTCGCACGCTTTAGCACTATAAAAGGAGAGAAAACCCCACAGAGTGTTTTAAGATGTCTTTGCTAATAGAACAACATGTAATTTAGCATTCATAATTATATTCTTAAATATATTATGAAATAGATCCTATTGTAATCATTTTATTAAATCTAATAGATACATAGGACTCTACATGCGTTATTCTCCATTTTAAAACACAAATATTTAGGAATTTGCAGGCAATTCATTTAACTTCCACCATTTTTATAAGCTGCCTTTTCTTAAAATGAAAAACAGGACCAATGGCAACATTAAAATACATTTTATTTGGTGGCTAAAGGCACATCAGCATATCAAAGCATTTTAATAGATCATCGTACTTTATTAGATGAGGAAGAAGTAGAAAAATGGAAAGTTATAAATGAAGCGAACATTTTTATATGCTTTTATTGTGGCCACTTTATCACATTTTACCACAGTTCTTTGTTTATATGAGCAGTGCTCCAACTGAATCCGAGATCTAGGGAAAGGGGAAAGATATTTTGCTCATCCTTGAATTTTCAGTGGCTAGCAAAATGCTTGGGGCAAAATAAGCTTTTAATTTAAAATATTTAATGAATAAAAAAACGAATAGAAAAAAAGACCTTCTACATACCACCCGATTTGTTTTAACAATATAGTTTTAGAATGGTGGCAATGAATCTTTCTAACATCTAACACAGCTCTCCTTCTTCACACATTGAAACTAGGTTATGGATGTATAAAATATATGAAAAGATAGATTTCTCCAATGGGTTCATCACTGGCAATGAATATTTAATTGATCACATTATATTTTCAGCTCTGAGAATTAACAAGTAACAAAGGAGGAGGGTACTTATGTGAACATTCTATAATAAACTGGAGAGTAAAAAGCACTCTATCTGAAACATATAATGAACTTTTATCTTTATATGGTATTTGGAATCTATGGAGCAATGAGAGGACACATTTTTCTCTTTTGAGACATGCAATGTGCTAGAAGACCTTTAATAAAAGTGGTTTAGTTTGACTGATAACAAGTTTTGGAATGTAATTTATATAACAAAATAGAAATTTTCACTGCCTTTGTTACCTACGTTTTATTTGTACATTGAAAAATCTTATTAATAGGTAGGGGCAAATCAACTAATATAATACATACCCAGAAAATCCAATTCATTATTTCTCAAGGACAGACACAGGATTCACCACGAAGATAAGGAAATGACAGCAAGTAAAAGTTTCTCTTGTATCCAGACAGCACCTGCTAAGCCCCAACAACCCTAGCTGCATACAACTCTGGAAAAAAAAGCCGTCTCTCCCCCCTTCCCCAGATCTTGAGAAACCACTGCAAGACTAGTGCATCCATCATGACCATCAGTCACCAAAGCAGCAACAGGTCTTTGGAGATAACCCATTTCCCAGCCTAAGGGGTTACGACAGCAACAACAACAAAGGCATTTAAAACAATTGTGGTTAGATGTGACATAGACTTCCACGGGATTCTCAAGCCTTGGAGGACTTTTTTTTAAATGTGGATTGCTAAATTCTAGCTCCAGAAATTCTGATCCATTATGTTTGGCATGGACTTCATCCTAGGTGATCTTAACTGATCTACATGCAGTTGGAGGACATCTAACCTAATCCAGGCCCTTTAAGGATCAAAAACCACAGGCCCAGCGAAAGGGAGGAGCTGAGAATACATAAAACACTGATGCTAGAACAAGAACCACATACAGGTTCTCATTTTCAGATGTCACAGCTTCATTTTGGGGGGTGGGAGCTTTTAAGATTTTTAAAGCCATTGTCCATGATGTGAGTTACACACAGCCCTTCCTCATGTGGGATTTACACTATTCATCAGCTGGACACTTTTATTTCCAGTCTAGCAAAGGTAATCTTCAACCCCAGCCATTCTCCAAAATATTATAATTTCTGAACCTAAAATTAACAAAGGTATTTCAAGTTAAAAATAACAATAATAAAATATTGCTTATATTATCATCTATTTTCCCCATTGAAAATACTTTTCAATTTTTCTGATTATATAAATAATGCATAATCTTTGTAAAACTTTAAATAATACACCAAATTATGTGGAAGGATGAAAACATCCTCTGAAATCCTGCTACCTTCATATATCCTTTCTTTTTAATTTTTATTTATTTATTTATTTTTTTTATTCTTATGTTAATCCCCATACATTACATCATTAGTTTTAGATGAAGTGTTCCATGATTCATTGTTTGTGCATAACACCCAGTGCTCCATGCAGAATGTGCCCTCCTCAATACCCACCACCAGGCTAACCCATCCTCCCACCCCCTTCCCCTCTAGAACCCTGTCTGTTTTTCAGAGTCCATCGTCTCTCATGGTTCGTCTACCCCTCCAATTTCCCCCGCTTCATTCTTCCCCTCCCGCTACCTTCTTCTTCTTTTTCTTTTTCTTAACATATATTGCATTATTTGTTTCAGAGGTACAGATCTGAGATTCAACAGTCTTGCACAATTCACAGCGCTTACCAGAGCACATACCCTCCCCAGTGTCTATCACCCAGTCACCCCATCCCTCCCACCCCACCCCCCACTCCAGCAACCCTCAGTTTTTTTCCTGCCATTAAGAATTCCTCATATGAGTGAGACCATATGATACATGTCTTTCTCTGTTTGACTTATTTCACTCAACATAATACCCTCCAGTTCCATCCACGTCGTTGCGAATGGCAAGATCTCATTCCTTTTGATGGCTGCATAATATTCCATTGTATATATACACCACATCTTCTTTATCCATTCATCTGTCGATGGACATCTTGGCTCTTTCCACAGTTTGGCTATTGTGGACATTGCTGCTATAAACATCGGGGTGCACGTACCCTTTCGGATCCCTACTTTTGTATATATCCTTTCGTAGCACTTGGCTAAATTCAGTAAGCATCTTTATTCAATCTCGTATATTTATATATAAGACAGTATAAATGGGGTAATATCATTCATGCTGGGTCACTTGTCCTTGTGAACTGACATTCATCTCCTTCTGCCCCACACTCCCCCCGCTCCTCATCCCCTACTCACTAGCTATGTAGCCAAAAACTATCTATCTGGTCGATGTCTTTCTATACCCTTTTCCATGCATATAAAATCATATACACATACATACAAATACACAGGGTCCATATAAAACACATTTTGCTACTTTGTTTTACATAAATGAAATGTTGCCAATATTTCTCTGCATCTTGCTTTTATCCCTTAGCTATATATCATGAATATATAGAGATCTAGTTCTTTCCTTTTGATGGTTAAGAAATATTGTATGAAACTATCACAATTAAATTCCCCAAATGATAGACATTCACTTTGTTTCCATAGGTGTCAAATACATCTTTGTCATTATATCCTTATGCACTGATACTTTTATTTCTATGGGCTAGAGTATAAAGAGTGGGACTACTGCATGAAAGGCTATGCAGATTATTAATTTTAATATATAGTGCCAGAATGTTCTCCTAAAAGGCTGTGACTATTTATGCTTCCATCAGTAATGCATGAGGCTTCTTCTCTTCCTCACTCGTTATCACTCCAGGGTCAGCCAGTCTGAGGGGGAGAGGTGATGGCTTATTTTTCAATTCATTTACATTATGAATGAACTTCACTCTTAGTGAAGCTGGACATCTGCTTTATATTAGCTATTCATACTTCCTCTCCTGTGAAATGCCCTCCTGCTCTATTTTTTAGTGGAGGATCACAATACTTTGCAAGAACTCAGGGATCAATATAGCAATACCATGGAAAATTGAAGTGTTCTCTGTGTGAAAGCCTTTGGGGGGGAAAATACACACACCCATACACAGAATAGTGGTTTACTCCCCAAATGCAGAAAAACATTCTCTGAATTTATTTCAGGCTGATTAACAAAAACAAAATAACCATTTTCCTGGAGTAAAAACTAATGAAGCTATTCATCTCCATGTTTCATTATTTGGTTTTAATTACAATTTTTAGAACAGTTTTCTTAAGGTAAAATTTACATACTATAAGATCCATCCTTTTCAAGTATATGATTCAGTGGTTTGGGGATATATTTGCAGATATTTTGGGATATCATGCCACCATCACTACCATCTGATATTGGAAGATTTCCAACACTCCAGAAAGAAACCCTATGCTCCTTAGCAGTCACTCCCCATTCCCTGCCCCACCAAGCCCCTGGCAACCACTAATCTATTTTCTGTCTCTTACAGATGTGTCTATCGTGGACATTTCGTATGAAGGGAATCATACACTATGTTGCCTTTTTTGTCTGGTTTCCTTCACATAATGTGTTCAAGGTTCACCCATGTTGTGGCATGGATGAATACTTCATTTGTTTTTGTTGGTGACTAATATTCCATCGCATAGATATATCACATTTCGTTTTATCCAGTTAATGGACGTTTGGGTCAGTCTCATGTCGGCTCAAGTCCAGATTTTGACAGTTACTTCTCTTGTGACCATGGGTAAGTTAAGAGAAATGAAGCAGGAGTAGGTGTCAAAGAAGGACACTGAAGGACGAACGAAGGCTGCAAAACACCTGTTCCTGTACATCCCTTAAAAGCATATCCACTTGATGATTAATTACTTGCCCAAACTTCTGACTTGGTGGGCCATCTAATACCCAGTTTATGAGGGGCTGTTCAGGTCATGTGGCCATTTTGATGTCCCATGGTTAGTAGTTCAAGTCTCCACAAGAATCAAAAGCACTCCAGGAACTCTTTCTCAAAAGAAGAAAAGAATATGTGGAGGAGAACATAGATTTGCTCCCACAGCCCAGAGGTCTGCACTGTGATCCTCCTACTGGGGCTTGCCCGAGACTCCATGGGGCAGCCCAGTCTACCACAGACACTTAGAATTCTAGAATCTGTGGCTGGGGGTCTGCAGGTGGAGAAGCCGCTTTCCTTGCAGGCTGGACTTACTGCAGAGTCTTCTCTTCTCTGGTCCCCACTCGAACTTGGCGGGTTTAGAGGTGACTTGGTAAATGGCGGTAGTAACTGGGAGAGGATCCTGCCCACTTTCCCTGGTACTACCAGGGTGGGTGTTATGGGAGTGCTGGAAGAAGCTGGGGAGTGAAATAAATGGTTGATGTGACAGGCCACCACTGGGATGACATCACAGAAACAAGCAAATAGAAAGTATGTCCCTTCCTCCTGTTCTTGCCTTTCAGTCGTGTGGCCCTAATGGCCAAATCTAACAGGAAACCTGCTGGAAAAGAGAAAGATTATTTGCAGACTCACAAGCTCAGCATCACAAAGCAGCGTAGAGAAGAGTGTGTTTGGAGAAGACATACACTAGCTTACTAGTCTGCATGGTAAGAACACAGTATGAAATTGATCATCAACGTCATCCCCTGCACGACATGTACACATGACATGAATTGGCTTATTTTCCTTATGGAGAAAAATTGAGAAAAATAAGAATCACCCATAATCATACCATTTAAAAAATGGGGCACCTCTACTCCCCTTATTACATACATACACACACATCTTTATATTAGCAAAAAATAGGGTCGTATTCTACATGCAATTTTTGAAACCAAATTTTAAACTTACTAATCTAATATACTGTTGACATCTTTGTCATTAAATAATCCACAACATCAATGTTATCTTCCACAAGGATACTGAGTATATCTCTCTATTGCATATACTATGATAAATCATTCGCTCATCTTTGAATGTGTTAAGTAATTTGTATTAATAAGCTATACTTTGATAAATATGTTTCTTTTAAATTCTTTACATTTGTTGATATGCTAAATTTTGGAGAAAAGTTCATTTTCTGACATTTTGTTGGAATCTTAACAATATTTACTCTGCACAGTCTCTTTGGAAGTAGTGTTTGTCACATATAGTAAAGCAATTTCTTGAATGACAGTTCAGATGCATACTCACTTCCTTCCTTCGTTCCTTTGTTCCTTCCTTGTCTCTCTCTTTTAGCAATCATGATATGATGTTAGGCTGAGGCATTGCTTGGATTACTGTACATTCCTCTCTAGAGAAGAAATTAAGTCCACAAATGCATATATAGAGAGATTTTTTGAGTGTGGGTAGTGATAAGAACAGCTGGGGTGGAGACTGAGGGAAATGGCAAGGACATTTCACGTGGATATAAATGGAATTGCTTAGCACAAAAACTTAGAATTTCTTGTGCTAGGAGAATAAATTAGAATTGAACATTTTTTTCCTTGCAAATATTAAATGCTAAATCTTAAAACCATCTGTGCTCCTTCTGAAAGTTTAAAATTTGAATTTAGGTAAGTCAAAATGAAAAAGTCTAGGTGGGGGCTGGTGTGTTGCCAAGCAACACTGCTAATCTAAGATCTCACAATCAAATGCCATAAAAAATTTGGCCCCAGTAAGTGTGTCCCTGAAGGAAGTGAATCAGCTTCAGCTATTTCTGGAGGAGTTTGTAGGGAGCGCAAAAAAGTCCCCAATGAGAATGAAATTGTCTTCAGGCGGTTTTGTGTTTCTTTTGCAATGTAAACCCTTATGCCTCAACTCACTGGTCCCCAAATCAGATTATAGTCAAGGATCTAACACATATCCTCTTGCATCCTCTGAAGGTCCTCACAGTGAAGTGAGAGGACCACCTCCTTATGCAGAGGCTAGGAATCCCTACCTGTATGCAGAGGACAGAAGCGCATGGCTAGAGCTGACTAACTGGGAAGTGGGAGTCCCATCTGGATCTCCACATCAGACTGAAGAACAAGAAGAAGATGGAAAAGCAGACCTGTGTTCTTGTTCCTGGAAATGTTCCATTTAAATTCAGATTATCTCTTTTCCTGCCTGCCTAAACTTTGGTTCCACCTGTGGGTTTTTTTTTTTTTTTTCTGTCTGTTTGTCTCCCCCTTCCCCAAACTGCCTTGAAATGGAGTTTGTTGAAGATTAGGATTTGTCATTTTCTATATAATGAGTCTGGTCAAGTGAACCTCCTGAGAATTTTAAGGAAATGATTCAAAGTTGTTAGTTGGGGTTCTTCCTCACCTATGAAGACCTATGTTTATTTAAAAATCACAGAAAAGTAAGCCCTGATTTCCTGTGAGTTTAAGAAGGAGCATTGATGGAGATAAATGACCCAGAAGAAAGTCCTCTTGTCTGATATAAAACTGGCAAGAATGAGAAGCCTAGCATGGGTAATGATATTTACATATATGCATTGATTTCTCATATTTTTTTTTCTGGAATGCATGTACATTTTCTAGTTGTTCTTGACTGAAGATGACAGAACTTATAATTGTTGGCCTGGAAATTTGTAATTGGATTTAGACCCAGTTAGGGAAGCTCTGTTACCTACCAACAAAATTAGTTTAAGTTTAGTCAAAGTGGAAAATACTTTTGGATTTTAGTCTTTGAGAAGGTAGGTCCCTCTGATTTTAATGATTTATCTTGTTGCAATATCTATAATTGTTTATGTGAATAAGTTATGTTATTTGGGTCAGTTAGGATAAATAGTGTACATTGCTTACATGGATTAGGTGAATTTTTTATAACCTGTTACTGTTAGTTGTTATTGGTAGGTCAAATTATAGATGATACCACACTCGGGTGATTCTTCAGTGTGCCACTGGAGATATCATTTGAAATATATTTTTTGATTTTATAGAAATGTTTCAATGGAGGCATTATAAATTTATTATTTATGTTACCGAGGTGCTGACTGACAATGGCTATTTATTGCTAAACTAACTTCTAACCTTGAAATTATAAAAGTTATGGTTTTCAGGTCATACAGGAGATATAGTTACTATTTCCAATTGTTAATCCTTTCAAATAAATAATTATTCTCCTTATTTTTTTTTGTAGCAGAAGTTGGTAACACTTTAAACACTTAAAAGCAACATCAGTTGATTCTAGAAAATATGGGAACATAAAGAATGCTTAAGAGGAAAAAGTCTTTCTTCATTCTTATCATTCAATGGTTAATTTCCTTCCAGTTTTTAACTCTTTCTAACCCTTTTTATCATGCTACAATGTCCTTTTTTGCCTGTAGTGACAGTTTTTGATATACCCTTTCTTTTATATTCTGTGATTACTGTGTATTTCTATGCTAGAAATGTATATAAGATACTATATAAATTTATTTCTTTGGCTAAGAAACTAGTTTTTTTTTTCATTTAAAGAAGTAGTGATTCATGTCCTCATGTTATCTCAATGCCTCATTAATAGGTCTGCTTGATGATTCAGTAAGTCTTAAACAATGAAGTATGTATTCTGGTGGCTATTACGTATTTTGTCTCATGGTGAATGGACTCATCTAAAAAAAGGATCTAAAGATAGTTCTTAGTGCTCCATGAACACACCCAATTCAACAGTGGTTTATAATTGTGGTTATTGTTAACACTTGTTTATTTTCTTTTGGAAGATATTACTTTTGTTTCATGATGAGCTGCAGTCAAGAACGTGAGAATAATTCCAAGTTTTGTCTTGAAATTTGCACTTAATCATCCCTTGTTTTCTTCTCTTTTGAAATATGAAATTAATACTCCAGAAAAAAAATAAATTATATTTGTTTAAAGAAGATTATGTCCGAAGAGGAATCATCACCTTTTTTTTTTGATAAAATAGTCGTTCCTGGTTTAGAAAGTTTATTTTGGCAACTATACTTTAAATATCTTATTATTTATTTAAAATATCTTAATATTTAAATATCTAAATGCTTCTATAATTTCATGGGCTTGTTTTACTAATATGCAGTATACATTGTATCTAGAGGAGAATATTTAAAGAACATTATTGAATAAGTGCAAAACATGGCTGTGATTCTCAAAAATCACTGATAATTTGACCTTAGTTAATGACCAGTGTTTTCTCAGGAGGGAATTGTGTATTTCTCCAAATGTAATTCTTAGTTCACCCGGTATGATTCACTAACACCTAGCCTGTGTTCTTATTTAGTTTATCCAGGAGTATAAATCTGGAACTTGGATCAATTAGTATATGGATAAATCATGCCTCAAAGTATATTATCCTATAATGAAATATATGTCTCATTAGATTCTTTAATCACTCATAAGCATTTAGTGATTAGTAGAGAACAAAGCTTATAAGCACTGACCGTGGACCAGACTGTCTGTGTTCAAACTCTGGCTTTGCCATTTGCAAACCCAGTAGCTTTAGGAGAGTTATTAAATTTCTTTGTGCTTTAATTTTTCACATATAAATGGAAATAACAGTATCAGCTACTGTCATAAGAACTGAATGAAGTAATATATTTAGTGCAGTAAGAACAGTGTTTGGCACATAATAAGTGCTATGTAAATACCAGCTACTATTTTTGTCACTATTAATTCAGCATTCTTTTATGAGCTATGGAGACTTTTAAAATGCCTGCTTTCAAAAAAGCTTAAAATGCAATAAAGGGATAAGAATCACATATAAGACACAATAGTGAAAAAATAAAATACTGTTAGGACGATCCTTCTACTTTTAGGATAACAATATTTTGCATGTATTTCCCATCTTATATACAGGTATAGCCTTTATAAGTTCTAATTTAACCTTCAATAAGTCTTTAGTAACTCTGTGGTTTGGGGAAAGTTTCTTAACTACTCTGTAACTCAGTTTTCTCATCCGTAAAGTGGGAGAATATCAATGGTATCTATCAGGATTATTGCAAGGAATAAATGAGTTAAACATGTGAAAACAGTTTCCTAGGAATAACTGGAAGAGAAGAAAATTTCCAGGGGAATGATGAGTAAACGGGCATTTAAACAGGAGAAGTAATGAGTTTAGGTAACTCTTGCAAAAAAAAAAAAAAAAAGGTTTTGTTAGGAAGACAAGATATCTTTACTTCTCATTTCCTAAATAGAGAGTAACAAATAAAAAATATGGCTCTTAAAAAATATGACTCTTGGAAGGCATTTCTTTTTAAGAGGAGAGACTTGATCATGTTGTGTGCTGAAATAAAAGAGCTTATAGAGAGGAAGGAACACTGAAGTGTGTGTGTGCACGCGCACATGCACATGTCTGTGTGTGTGTGTGTGTGTGCGAGAGAGAAAGAATTTAGGAAAAAGGTCCCCTGAGGAGGTGGGAGATGGAGAATCGGTATTAATTGTGGATAGAAAGGAGTCCTCAACAAGTGAGGGCATACTTCTCTAGTTGCAGACCTGTTTTTTGTAGATGACTTGCACAATCATCTCTGATGATTCTATTTTTTTCTGTGAAATTCAGGGTCAGCGTATTTGCTAAAAAAAAAGAAAATATTAGAACTCAAGAAAAGTGGTGAATATTGGGGGGGGATGGGATAAGGACCTTGTTAGGGACAGATAAAAGAATTATAAGTAGTGTGAAAGCTAGGGATCCCATATATTCCTGAGGTCTCATTTGAAATCCTTTTATGTCTAAGTATTTTTCTCTCAGGACCCTTACTTCCAATGTTCTGTCTTCCATATAATCACAGACATGTTAATATTTACACATCTGTAGGTTAGTTTATGCAATTAAATGAAAAATAATAATGATATTAATGTGCATTTATTATATTGTGTAGTACTTGAAATTTACAAAGGTTTTTTTTTTTTAATTCAACACCACACCCTCCAGCCAAGAAGTGAAGTCTAATCAATGGCCTAGCATTTTGCTTCTGTTCAGTGTTGTCCTGGTGACCAGTCACTGACTTTGCAGAGCCTCAGATAGGATCAAATCTCTTCTCACAAATACATACTGAAGAGAGACTTCCAGAAACCTCCAAAACTTGTGCTTTACTGATTCCAGGGGGGATCTGGATGAAGAAGGTGGTCTTCTCAACTATTTCCCAGTGCAAGTTTACCTCTTGTATCAGTGGGCCATTTAATAGTAATAGGAAACCTCAAATTCTGCATACAGGATATAGATCCTTCCTTACTACAGTCCTCAGGCTGCACCTTACACTTGACTTCTACTCATAAATCCTTTTGATACGTCATACCTGTGGGCAATGGCTACAGCTATTAACTGATGCCAGTGGGTTGGCTCTTCTCCAAAATTATGTTGTTTGCCTTCTCAGTTGATAATGCACAGATGATCTTGACAACATTACTCAAGAGATTTTTTTTTAATTATGTACTAGGGGAGATTATTGAGGGCTATTGTGTTTATCTTATCTGTGATTATAATAACAAGCATAGGCCAAAGAATGCCATGCGCTTTTCAATAAGTGAGGAATTTTATTTATCTAACTTCATAACTTAATGTGGCTTTTTAACTAGGACAAAATGAACAATGATAAACAAAATTCTATCACATGTCGGCCAAGGTTAGCTTGCCTGGATACAGACTCTCGGACCAGAACTAAGCACAGAGAACCATTGTGTGCTTGGGCACCCTTCGTGGGCACCCACTCTTCCCCGGGAGGACTCATCCTGAGAAAAAGAACAGCAGGTCTGAAACCCAGGACGCCCTGTCATGACTCTAGGGCCTTGGTGTTGCTGGGATTTTACTGAACATAAACAAGGTCAGGGAATGACAAAACAAAACAAGGTTATCTTATAACTTTGTTGGATCAAAGCAAAAACAAGAACATTCTGCAATCATGTCTTGAAGGATAAAAACAGAAACAATGTCCACATGATTAAAAAGGCCCAAATTACCCTAATCTGGCTAATACTGGCACCACTGCCTTTTAACCAAATACAGCTTCAGCTGTGCTTGCTTCTTCACTTCTCTTCCCTCCTAGAAAACAATTAAGATGCCCCATCAAAGAATGGTCCTCACTTTCGGGGATGATGGCAGCAGTCAATCCGGATTTAAACCCTGCTTCCTGGAACTCTCCTTACAACCACCAAACATATTCCCTAATCTTCGAAACCCTTTCTCATCTCCCTTTTACTGAGATGCTCCTATGGTTTTCACAATGCATGTTCTCTCTCCTTGCACAAATGACTAAAAGCAACTGTGTTCTACTAAAAATATGTTCCAGAAAGATTTTAGAGGAGAGATTTGACAAATCTGTATGATGAGTATTTGGGAGCCAAAGGGAAGTTAGAACACTCACCAGAAAAGACAGACACGTGCAAAGGACACAGAGGTATGTGAGCAGCAATTGAAATTCCTCCAAGTGCGCAGAAAAAGGGAGATTGGTCCGGAAGGAGGGAGAGAGAAACATTGCTAGAAACCATTTAGGAAGAGAGGACTTGAGAAGGTAGGCGCAGTTCACAGTGGGACGTTGGAGGCTGCTGGTCGTGGCGTGGGGATAACTCATGCATGCATCGTTCATGTATTCAGTCAGTCAACAAGACTTTACTGGGTGCCACCTATGGGCCAAGCACTGGGTCCGGGGTATGTGATGATAAACGAAGGAAACGCTCTTCCTGCCTCCTGGATCTCATAGTTGGTGGGAGGAAGTGGAGAGAACACACATTACTCAGGTAATTGCAGAGATAACCATTGCCCTTGTGAGCCATGCTCCGGAGGAAAGGTCTCTGAGGCTAGCAGAGACAATACAAGAGTGGAGAGACCACAGATGACGTCCTTGAGTAAGCGGCTTTGGACTAAGATCTGGCGAACAGGTAAGATGTAACCAGGTGAAGGGATGATAGAAGAACAACCCAGGGAGAGGGAAGGACACGAAGGCCTTCTGGCGGGAGAGAAGAATGAAAGCGTGAAGTCAGTGACACTGGAGTGGCAGTGGGGGTGGGACACCCTGCATAAGAAAACAGAGAGGTACACAGGGTTGTGATATGCAGAATAGTCCACGCTCGTTGGACCACAGTCGCCTCTTTGCATAGTGTCTATGCTCGGCTGTTCATTACTGTAACTCTTGAAGATTTATCACAGAAAAAGTATAGCCCAGGAAACGTAAAATATTTATTATGTAGCCCCTTGTGTGTGGGGGGGGTAGTTTCTGACCCCAGTTATATTCTATGCCAGGAGTTTTGTCTTTATTTATTTATTTATTTATTTTTAAAGATTTTATTTATTTATTTGAGAGAGCAAATGAGAGACAGAGAGCATGAGAGGGAGGAGGGTCAGAGGGAGAAGCAGACTCCCCGCCGAGCGGGGAGCCCGATGCGGGACTCGATCCTGGGACTCCAGGATCATGACCTGAGCCGAAGGCAGTCGCTCAACCGACTGACCCACCCAGGCGCCCCTATTTATTTACTTTTTTTTTTTTTGAGAGCAAGAGCGTGTGAGTGGGACGGAGGGGAGGGGCAGAGGGAGAGGGAGAGAGAGTCTTAAGCAGACTCCTCACTGAGTGGGGAGCCTAATGCAGGGCTTGATCTCACAACCCTGAGAACATGACCTGAGCCAAAATCAAGAGTCAGATGCTTAACAGACTGAGCCACCCAGGCGCCCCAGGAGTTTTGTCTTTATTAAAAGAGAAATAAAATGGCATCCATGGCATAGAAAAGATGCCACTGGCCATAACATGGTGAGCTCATTGAACAGAGGCCAGAGAACATGTGGGCAGCCCCACTAGGAGGCAATGGCTATAGTTCAGGTGAGAGATGAGGTGTTTTAGAATAGGGTAGAGGTGGTGGAGATGGAGGGAAGTGTGGTGAATTGGATCTGTAAAATGGAGGAGGAGAGAGGTTAGGGAAGACTTCTGGTTTCTGGCCTGCACAACTAGAAGGAAGGTAATGTCATTTGCTGTGGTAGAGGATGCTCAAAAGGGAACCAGTATTTTGCGAATTTATTTTTACCCAAGGGAGAAGATTATGAGTTAAGTTTGAGGGTGTCAATTTTGAGGTGACTTTGGGATGCCCATTACACTTCTAGAGCTTAAAGAAAGACACTAAGTACATGCACAGGTATGCCTATGAGTTATAAACAACTTAGAGCTAACCCAAGTAGATGAATGAGACTCAACATCCAGAATCAGAATTATTCTGATAATCCTGGATTTGAGTACATTGTAGGGCTTCCTGTCACTAGGATTTGACCTCCCTGATCTAAGGCAGAGAAAGTAGATAATGGCAGACATCCCCTGCAGGACGGTACAAATGGACACTGAAGAGGGGCAGACGGAAAGCATGTTCTACTTGAGAACAGAACAACCCAGGGAAAAAGAACAATAGTCAAGGTGCAGGGCTATTCACGGACAAGAACTTCAACATGAATCATCTCAGCTAATGGAGAAACCCGGCATTGATGAAGGTCACATTCTCACGGAACTCACCAATCAGATAAAGCTCTTCCTTCATCCAAAGGAGAAATGGCCAAGTAGAGAAAGGGATTCAAAGTGTTTATTTTAATACTGTTCTCAGTTGGAGAGTTGAGACTGAATACGATTTTCCTTATGGCAACGTGAGGGGAATGGATAAATGTTCCTTTGGATAAAAGGCACCAAAATCATATAGAAGACAAGAAATATATAAAGGGTTCAAATTTCTTATGTTCTAATTTTAGGAAAAGAGAAACTATGGAGCTCAATTTAGATCAAAGAAACCCATTAACATAATTACATTTTAATAAGCAAAGCTAACAGGGGTTTAGTGGACATAAGGAGACACTAGTAAGAAGTCTAGGGAGGCTTGGCCATTCTTAAGAACCAAGCATTGGAGGGTGAAAAACTTCTGAGCCTGAACTTTGAGCAGTAAAAAGCCTACATGCCTTTATCTCTCCGGGATATTCACCGTGGTAGCTAGTCGATTTCATTTAGCTGATGTACTAGGATAGAGCTCATGAGAATTTCTTAATCACTCCTGCAAAACAAGTCCATTCTTTGTTAGCCATAATTCAATACAGAGCCACCATTAGGACTGGATCTTGAGCTCGCTGGTTAGTCACTGACTGACTATATTTGCAGTGAGAAAATAATGGATGTCTTTGTCTTTTCAGCAAGTTCAAGGGCCTTTCATAAAAGTAACATTTTCTTCCCATAATAACGTCCATGTGGTGTTTCCTTTTATAATTTTAATTTTTGCCTCTTAAATGTTCATAAATTCAGAAGTTATACGTGTTTGTTGCCAAAACTGAAATATTCTGGAAGTAAACACAATGTAAATTGAAAGTCTCCTTGGGAAGCATGTCACTTGTTCCTTTGTCTCTCTCTCTCTCTCCCTAGAGTATCATGGTCAGCAGTTTTGACTGTATATACTTAACCGAATGTTACGCGTGCATTGACAGACAGAATTTTCTTTATATAAATAGAAGTCATGCTTATGGAGTATTACTCTTATTTCTAGTGTTTTTATTATTATTATTTACTTTGCTATTTTCACAGATAGATCTCCTTGAATAACTACAAGGTAACACATGGTACTGTGTGTGGATGTCAGATATTTTGTAGTATTCAGAACCCAAAGCCACATTTTTATAATGATTCTTAGAATCATATTGTGAGACTTGTGAAAAAACTATTTTAGATCCGCGTCTAAGCTATCGTCCAGATTTTACATTATGATCACAGGAGAGATAACATAGTTTCATGGAAAGAGCAGCGGACTTAAATGAGTCCTTGAGCTAGCTCAGCTCATGCTTGGACTACTCTATGATTTAATGTACTTATTTGTAAACTGGAGTATTTCAGTTCAGATTATTTCAAATATTCCTGCTAGCCCTAGAATTGTTTATGTGTACAGTATTGGATCCCCCTGTTTTAGTGAAGAACTTTTCCTGTTTGGCAAGTATCCAATACCTTTCCACATTCAATACTTGAAGTAAACTGAGGGACAAAAATATGTTACCTGCTGTCCACGTCAGGTATTGACTGAAAGATAATTTCCGTTTTCCCCTTGAATTGTTATTCCCAGCAATAAATATTCTCCGAAAGTATTGGTGCCATTTTAGATACCCACATCTTTAAAAACAGAGAAATAAGAATCTGGTAGAAATTAAACAATTAGTGGCCAGAGGAATAGAATCAAGCAAACTAAAATACAACTTTCTTTTTAGGGCGAAGAAGGAATTTCTCTTTAGTTCTGGGAGAGACATGCAGGAGACAAAAAACAAGAATAGAAAAATTCATGGAAACCAAGTATGGAGAACAAACTATCTGGGCAACAACTGTGGAACTGTGGTCATTCAGGCTCCTGGAAGTGGCTGCTGTGCCCTCTTGTGGTAAGTGTAGGAAGCTACCATCCTAGCGGAGCAAAGCCTTTCACCCTAGTTACAAAACGCTGTACTATCTACTTGGATTACAGTGACAGAGGGCTTTCAAGGGGAAAATAAAGGACATACTCAAGTGGATGCCTCAAATATGATTCTGTCTCAGGTATAGGCTCAATGTCACCAAGAGAAAAGTGCAGTTTAATCTGGAAGCTATATGCGATAAATTCCCATTAATTGCATAGGAATCTAGATGTTAAAAGATTTACAGTCATTTAAAAAAAAAAAAGTTGCACCTCTCCATTACCTGTTCTCTTACTCTGCTTTTCCTCATATAATCTATTACTATCTGACATCGTATGATTATGTATGTGTTTGTGTGTTTGCTGTATCCCCCACTGGCTACAAATTGCATAGGGTAGGGACTCTCGCTTTTGCTCTCTGCTGTATCCTTAACTCCTAAGCGAGTGGTGGATAGTTGATATTATAAATAAATCTACATTGGAAGTCAGGAGACTGGAGTCAAGGAGAGCAATTAAGTGTTTATCAATATGATAAAACTTGACCTTGAAGAGAGGAAAGGAGAATAGACATTTGCTATTTTGAAGAACGAACGACACTTGATAACTCAGGGAGTGTGGCTGTAGGGAGAAAAGGAGGAGGCTGATGGTAGTGTTACAGAAAACTGGGCAGTCAGTTGGAAAGTACGTTTTGGCTAGGTAACGGGTTAAGCTCTTGACCGTCTGAGTGGCTGAGAGACAGCTAGAGATCTCTGATTACAGTCCAGGAGGCGGGCCAGGCTTGCCAACTTAGCTTTACGGTTGACATGTTAGCTGAGCCGCAGACTTCAATAAGGTTTCTGCGGGACAAACTCTACGTGCAGTAAGGAAGCGAACAGAGGGCCAAACCTAAGAGTTATGTAAGCCCTCCTTGAAACAGACCTTAAGTACTGGAGCCCATTCATAATTTATGCATCCATTCGCACAGGGCTGTGGAGTCCCAGCTATAAGGATTCTGGGGGACTCACAATCTAGTAGGGAAAACTAGCAAAAAGAAAAGAAATACACACATGAGCCATCAAGATGAATCAGCCACTCCAGCTCCAGCCAACTCGGAACCTGGTGTTGCCAGATCTTACAATCTTTTAAGACAAGCTGAGTTTTCTGTGGAAACTTCTAATACCTAAATATAGGACACTGATTAAAATGTGTGGAGTAAACAAAGCATTTTTGCTAGCCAGATATAATTTACACCCAGCTCTATTGTAATCTCAATCAAGAAGAGATTCTTCTATTTCCCTCACCCCTTAAATTGTGCAATCTCAAGCAAGAATACTTTTGGTCCTGTGAGGATTGGATTCAGTAATTTGGTAGGGTTGGATGATTTAGGAAGGGCCATTGTACAGTGGGAGATAGGATCACTCTTGTCAATAGGCCTGTATTTAGTTATAAAACAAATGCTTATAGAGCTCATACTATGGGGTAGGAACTCAGCGCATAATGGTGAGCAAATTAGATAATCTAATTTTGTTTAGACAGATTTCATCAGGTAGGAAAGGAATTAGGATCATTACCAATGCAAGGAAGAGAAACCAAACAGCTAAAATAGATAACTATCGGCTGAAACTGCTTTAATGTTTATCAAAAAGCTAGGGATGGAAGTGGGAGGTAATATTCCTAGGTGAAGAGTTTATCTATGTATATTGCTGGGTGAGCGTGGGTAGAGACTGAAGAAGGCCCTTGAAATATCTAGTATGGGCAGGAGAAAAAGCAAATTAATGAAAAATAAAATACATCACCTATGTAACCTGTAGGAAATGACAGCAAAGAATAAGTCTGAATTGAATATGGAGTAAATCAGTAGCTCCCAAGATTTCTTTGATTGTCTAACAGTAAATAAACTATTTTCCCTTTCCACACCGTACATGAAAGAGACACACACTTAGATATGTGTTTACACATATGTGGACACACATACACACATACACTAAAACAAAAGTTTCACATATTAATATTTACATTTCCTACATGACACCTTGAAAAATTTTCCATCTTGTTTTATTTCATTTTTAAAAAGCACTGATCATGACCTACTAAGGAGCTAATTTCACATCTTTGAAAACACTGGATTAAATAAAATAGTGACATGTCACTGTGTATTAGCCCTTACTTCACAAGGGCCCACGGATTTTCCAGGACTTTGGTTCTGAAAGTTTATGGTGATTGCTGAGAACTGAATCATTTTATTATTTATTTATTCTTTTAGACGCAACACCAATTTATATTGAGAAGGTACGTTTATTTTCAGGGACTTTGTACTTTCACTAGTCAAAATCAAGTCAATCATGATTCTGAGAGTATAGAAAACTGAAATTTTAAAATAAAGGGTATCCAGGATAAATTTAAGTTTCTATTTGTGGAACTTAGACTTGCATTTAAAGATCCTCATGACTAAAACATCAATGATAAGTCACAGTATTAATTGCTTATTGTTTAAGTTTCAATTTGCATTGTAATAGTGACAGTAGAAGAATTAGCTCAAGATATATAGAGTTTTGAAAATACAAAGGTTTCTTTGTTCATATTGACTCATGCTGCTATTTTTAAATCTACTTTGTTAC
The DNA here is from genome assembly GCF_002201575.2 of Neomonachus schauinslandi. Lineage (NCBI taxonomy): Eukaryota > Metazoa > Chordata > Mammalia > Carnivora > Phocidae > Neomonachus > Neomonachus schauinslandi. Next base: position 15,221,578 of record NC_058415.1, read on the forward strand.
CTTGTTGGCTTTTGAAGTAATTAAAAGAGCAGGATATTACATATAAATCACCACCTGTTTTTGCAAAACTTTTAGGAGTTGAATTTCTGGAATGCAGGGGCATTTGATTATAATGTTTATATTATGTTCTCAAGAAAATCACTTGTCTAAATTGAAATGCTATAGAATCAAACATATTGTATAACAAATGTTTAGGACAAGAAAATAAGACAGGAGGCAAATAAGCAAGTAAAGTAGGATATTTTAGCTGGATTATTTGTTTTTTGAGGGTTGAATTTGATAAGTTCTTTATAGATTTTGAATATTAACCCTTTATCAGATATACCCATTGACTGATGAATGGATAAAGAAGATGTGAGATATATATATGTAACAGAATATTACCCAACCATCAAAAAGATTGAAATCTTGCCATTTGCAAGGATGTGAATGGAGCTAGGGTGTATTATGCTAAGTGAAATAAGTCAGTCAGAGAAAGACAAATACCATATAATTTCACTCATATGTGGAATCTGAGAAACAAGACAGATGAACAGAGGGGAAGGAAGAAAAAAAAAAGAGACAGAGCCAAACCATAAGATAGTCTTACCATAGAGAACAAACTGAGGGTTGCTGGAGGGAAGGTGGGTGGGGGACGCACTAAATGGGTGATGGGGATTAGGAGGGCACTTTTTATATGAGCACTGGGTATTATATGTAAGTGATGAATCACTAAACTCTACTTCTGAAACCAATATTACACTATATGTTAACTAACTAGAATTTAATTAAAAACTTGAAACAAAAGAAAACAAAACAGAATCTTAGCAATTGATAGTCCAAGACATACGAAATAGACTTTGATGGAGTTTTCTATTAATCCAAATTTTTTAATTGCATCTCCCACATAATGGACAATAAACATGTACGTCCTATAATAGGTCTATATTATGATACCCTTTGATTTCCCTGCTCTCGATTCTCTTATGTGGTAAGGGCTCCAGTAAATCTTCAGTGGCATTTATAGAAATCATTAACATTTGTTAAAGATACTGTATGAGAAATACCGTAATTATTCACAATGTTAGGAATGGAGGTTTTGAGTGTAGGCTTTGGATCCTCACTCAAGTTCAAATGGTGGCCCCAGCTTTAACTGTATAACTTTGATAAAACTATGAACTACCATTGGACCTTTCAGGCAAAAATGCATAGCTTGAACAAAATCATGAGGAGACATCAGGCAAACTCATGTTTAACAAGATCCCAAGAGAATATTGTACTCTACTGAAGTGTTAAAGTGATAAAAGACAAAGGAACCATTCTAGATTGAAGGAATTTATAGCACCAGGACACCTAAATTCGTTGTGTTTTTCTTCTGCTAGAAAGAACCTTTTCAGGCAACTTGAGTAAGACAATATTATTGTATCAATGCTAATTTCCTGATTTTAATTTTACTGTAGAATGCCTTTGTTTTTAGGAAATAAACTCTGAACTATTTAGACGTAAAGGGACATTGTGTCCCTTACTTGCAAAAGCTGAGAAAGAGAATGATAAAACCAAGATGATAAATGTTATCATTTCGGGAGACTGAAGCAGAGAGTTCTTTGATTCACTCTTGCAAAAGAAACCATGAACCACAGTTCAATGTTCTCAAAAGGGGGCATAATTATACCAAACTCAAAAAGCTCTTATTAGGGATTAAATGAGGTAATTTGTGTGCAGCTGGGAATAATCCTCAGAAAATGGTAAGAATTTGTTTCAGCTATACTGCAATTTATCTGTTCTACAAATACCTGGATTTCTGCAAAAAGGTACACCGACAGGGACATTCATAAGCCAGGGTTAAAGGCAGACTGCTCAAAATGTATTCTTATTTGTAACCAGAGCACAAATGAAAACAATTAAAATCCTAATAAGATGTCAACATGGTTACATATCCACTGACAACTCTCAGCTCAGAATTTCTCCCCAGGGAGGTGGACCGACGAAGGTCTCTATTTTTAAGAGAGACGAGTTTAGGGGGCGGAGCAAGATGGCAGAGGAGTAGGAGACCTGGATTTCGTCTCCTCTCAGGAATTCAGCTGGATAGGGTTCAAACCACTCTGAACACCTACAAACTCAACAGGAGATCGAAGAAAAGAAGAACAACAACTCTCTCATCAGAAAAGCGACCACTTTCTGGAAGGTAGGACGTGCGGAGAAGTGAATCCGAGGCGATATTCGGGAGGATAGACGGCGGGGGAGGGGCCTCCGGCGGCCGCTTCTGGCAAGTGATAGAACCACGGAGCACAAAATCGGAACTTTTAAAAGTCTGCTCCGCCGAGGGACGTCACTCTGGTGGCTAAGCGGGGGGTGGAACCCTCGGGGACAGTGTGGTCTCAGGACCCACGGGTCACAGAAAGACCGGGGGTGGCTGAGTGCGGCAGAGCTCCCAGGGATCGGAGCAGGGAAGCCGGCTGCAGAGACGGAGCCCAGGCACGGGCTCTCAGCTCGGGGTGGCCATAAACCGTGATCCGCGGCACAGTCAGGCCCCTGCTCCTCCAGCAGGGACCCAACAAGCGGCAGATCCGGGGAGACTCACCTTCCTCCCCCGGGAGGAGACGCGCGGGAGTGCACCGCAGGGATCTGCTGGGTTTGGAGACTCCACCCGGGGTCGGGTGCCAGAGATAGAAACGCGCGGTCACAGGCCGGGTGAGCACGGAGTGCGGCTGGAGACCGGGGAGACGGGAGTGACTGACGGCTTTTCTCTGGGGGGCACTGAGGAGCAGGGCCCCGAGTTCTCGGCTCCTCTGGGGCGGAGATTGGGGGGCCGCCATTTTCACTCTCCGCCTCCAAAGCTGTACGGAAAGCTTGCAGGGAACAAAAGCTCCCGAGAGCAAACCCCAGCAGATTACTTAGCCGGGAGGGGGCAAGGGCGGGGCAATTCCGCCTCCAGCAAAGACATTTGGAAACCATGGCAACAGGCCCCTCCCCCAGAAGATCAGTGAGAACAGCCAGCCAAGACCAAGTTTACCCATCAATGAGAACGGCGAACTCCAGCGCTAGGGGACTACTGCACTTAGAATTCATGGCTTTTTTACCATGATTCTTTAGTCTTTCAAAGTTAATTTTTCTTTTTAACTGTCTTTTTTTCTTTTTTTTTTGAATTTTTCTTTTTCCCTTTTTCAACCAACATCAATCCCTTTTTTAAAAATATATTTTTATTTTTCATTTTTAGAGTCATATTCTATCCCTTCATAGTAGTTACCTGTATTTTTGGCATATATATATAAGTTGTTCTCTCATTAAAATTTTGAGATAGTTTCTTCTAACAGACCAAAATATACCCCAAATCTCTAGTATATGGTTTTTTCTACTCCCCTGCCTGATCACATTCTCTCCTTTTCTTTTCTTTTTTCTTTTTTTAAATCCTCTTCTTTCTTTTTTCAAACAACTTCTTATCAATTCCTTTTATAAAAATTTTTTATAATTTCCATCTTTACAGTCATATTCCATCCCTTCATCATATCAACCCTTATTTTTGTACATATGTAAGTTTTTCTTTCTTTAAAATTTTGGGAGGCACTTTCTTCTAACAGACCAAAATACACCCAAAATCTAGTGTGTGGCACTGATCTATATACCAGCCTGAGCATATTTGATCACATTCTGGTTTTTGTTGTTGTTGTTGTTGTTTTGTTTTGTTTGTTTTTGTTTTTATCTTTATCTTTTTCTTTTTTTTCTTTATCTTTTTCCTCTCTTTCCCTTTCTTTTCCCACTGCTTCAGGTCTTTTCTGATTTGTTTAGAGTATATTTTCTGGGGACGTTGTTACTCTGCTAGCATTTTGTTCTCTCATTAATCTATTCTCCTCTGCACAAAATGACAAGATGGAAAAAATCACCTCAACAAAAAGAACAAGAGGTAGTACCGACTGCCAGGGACCTACTAAATACGGACATTAGTACGATGTCAGATCTAGAGTTCAGAATCATCACTTTAAAGATACTAGCTGGGCTTGAAAAAAATATGGAAGTTATTAGAGAAACCCTTTCTGGAGAAGTAAAAGAACTAAAATCTAACCAAGTAGAAATCAAAAAGGCTATTAATGAGGTGCAATCAAATATGGGGGCGCTAACTGCTAGGATAAATGAGGCAGAAGAGAGAAGTAGTGATATAGAAGGCCAAATGATGGAAAATAAAGAAGCTGAGAAAAAGAGAGATAAACAACTACTGGATCACGAGGGCAGAATTCGAGAGATAAGCGATACCATAAGACGAAACAACATTAGAATAATTGGGATCCCAGAAGAAGAAGAAAGAGAGAGAGGGGCAGAAGGTATAATGGAGCAAATTATAGCAGAGAACTTCCCTAATTTGGGGAAGGAAACAGGCATCAAAATCCAGGAAGCACAGAGAACCCCTCTCAAAATCAATAAAAATAGGTCAACACCCTGACATCTAATAGTAAAACTTACGAGTCTCAGAGACAAAGAGAAAATCTGAAAGCAGCTCGGGAGAAGAGATATGTAACCTACAATGGTAGAAACATTAGATTGGCAACAGACCTATCCACAGAGACCTGGCAGGCCAGAAAGGACTGGCAGGATATATTCAGAGCACTAAATGAGAAAAATATGCAGCCAAGAATACTATATCCAGCTAGGCTGTCATTGAAAATTGAAGGAGAGATAAAAAGCTTCCAGGACAAACAAAAACTAAAGGAATTTGCAAACACAAAACCAGCCCTACAAGAAATCTTGAAAGGGGTCCTCTAAGCAAAGAGAGACCCTAAAAGCAACATAGACCAGAAAGGAACACAGACAATATACGGTAACAGTCACCTTATAGGCAATACAATGGCACTAAATTCCTATCTTTCAATAGTTACCCTGAATGTAAATGGGCTAAATGCCCCAATCAAAAGACACAGGCTATCAGACTGGATTAAAAAACAAGACCCATCGATATGCTGTCTGCAAGAGACTCATTTTAGAACCAAAGATACCCCAGATTGAAAGTGAGGGGGTGGAAAACCATTTACCATGCTAATGGACACCAAAAGAAAGCTGGGGTGGCAATCCTTATATCAGACAAATTCAATTTTAAACCAAAGACTGTAATAGGAGATGGGGAAGGACATTATATCCTAATTAAAGGGTCTATCCAACAAGAAGATCTAACAATTGTAAATATCTATGCCCCTAACATGGGAGCAGCCAATTATATAAGGCAATTAATAACAAAAGCAAAGAAACACATCGACGACAATACAGTAATAGTGGGGGACTTTAACATCCCCCTCACTGAAATGGACAGATCGTCTAAGCAAAAGATCAACAAGGAAATAAAGACTTTAAATGACACACTGGACCAAATGGACTTCACAGACATATTTAGAACATTCCATCCCAAAGCAACGGAATACACATTCTTCTCTAGTCCCCACGGAACGTTCTCCAGAATAGATCACATCCTAGGTCATAAATCAGGTCTCAACCGGTACCAAAAGATTGGGATCATTCCCTGCCTATTTTCAGACCACAATGCTTTGAAACTAGAACTCAATCACAAGAGGAAAGTTGGAAAGAACTCAAATACATGGAGGCTAAAGAGCATCCTACTGAAGAATGAATGGGTCAACCAGGAAATTAAAGAAGAATTAAAAAAATTCATGGAAACCAATGACAATGAAAACACAACTGTTCAAAATCTTTGGGATGCAGCAAAGGCAGTCCTAAGAGGAAAGTATATAGCAATACAAGCCTTTCTCAAGAAACAAGAAAGGTCTCAAATACACAACCTAACCCTACACCTAAAGGAGCTGGAGAAAGAACAGCAAAGAAAGCCTAAACCCAGCAGGAGAAGACAAATAATAAAGATCAGAGCAGAAATCAATGAAATAGAAACCAAAAGAACAGTCGAACAGATCAACGAAACTAGGAGCTGGTTCTTTCAAAGAATTAACAAGATTGATAAACCCCTGGCCAGACTTATCAAAAAGAAAAGAGAAATGACCCAAATCAACAAAATCATGAATGAAAGAGGAGAGATCACAACCAACACCAAAGAAATACAAACAATTATAAGAACATATTATGAGCAACTCTATGCCAGCAAATTAGATAACCTGGAAGAAATGGATGCATTCCTAGAGATGTATCAACTACCAAAACTGAACCAGGAAGAAATAGAAAACCTGAACAGACCTATAACCACTAAGGAAATTGAAGCAGTCATCAAAAATCTCCCAACAAACAAAAGCCCAGGGCCAGATGGCTTCCCAGGGGAATTCTACCAAACATTTCAAGAAGAATTAATACCTATTCTTCTGAAACTGTTCCAGAAGATAGAAATGGAAGGAAAACTTTCAAACTCATTTTATGAGGCCAGCATTACCTTGATCCCCAAACCAGACAAAGACCCCATCAAAAAGGAGAATTACAGACCAATATCCCTGATGAACATGGATGCAAAAATTCTCACCAAAATACTAGCCAATAGGATCCAACAGTACATTAAAAGGATTATTCACCACGACCAAGTAGGATTTATCCCTGGGCTGCAAGGTTGGTTCAACATCCGCAAATCAATCAATGTGATACAATACATTAACAAAAGAAAGAACAAGAATCATATGATCCTCTCAATAGATGCAGAAAAAGCTTTTGACAAAGTACAGCATCCTTTCTTGATCAAAACTCTTCAGAGTATAGGCATAGAGGGTACATACCTCAAGATCATAAAAGCCATCTATGAAAAACCTACAGCGAATATCATTCTCAATGGGGAAAAACTGAGAGCTTTCCCCCTAAGGTCAGGAACGCGGCAGTGATGTCCACTATCACCACTGCTATTCAACATAGTATTGGAAGTCCTAGCCACAGCAATCAGAAAACAAAAAGAAATCAAAGGCATCCAAATCGGCAAAGAAGAAGTCAAACTCTCACTTTTTGCAGATGATATGATACTTTATGTGGAAAACCCCAAAGACTCCACCCCCAAACTGCTAGAACTCATATAGGAATTCAGTAAAGTGGCAGGATATAAAATCAATGCACAGAAATCAGTGGCATTCCTATACACCAACAACAAGACAGAAGAAAGAGAAATTAAGGAGTCGATCCCATTTACAATTGCACCCAAAACCATAAGATACCGAGGAATAAATCTAACCAAAGAGACAAAGGATCTGTGCTCAGAAAACTATAAAATACTCATGAAAGAAATTGAGGAAGACACAAAGAAATGGAAAAACGTTCCATGCTCATGGATTGGAAAAACAAATATTGTGAAGATGTCAATGCTACCTAGAGCAATCTACACGTTCAATGCAATCCCCATCAAAATACCATCCACTTTTTTCAAAGAAATGGAACAAATAATCCTAAAATTCATATGGAACCAGGAAAGACCCCGAATAGCCAGAGGAATGTTGAAAAAGAAAAGCAAAGCCGGCCGCATCACAATTCCGGACTTCCAGCTCTATTACAAAGCTGTCATCATCAAGACTGTATGGTACTGGCACAAAAACAGACACATAGATCAATGGAATAGAATAGAGAGCCCAGAGATGGACACTCAACTCTATGGTCAACTCATCTTTGACAAAGCAGGAAAGAATGTCCCATGGAAAAAAGACAGTCTCTTCAACAAATGGTGTTGGGAAAATTGGATAGCCACATGCAGAAGAATGGAACTGGACCATTTCCTTACACCACACACAAAAACAGACTCCAAATGGTTGAAAGACCTCAATGTGAGACAGGAGTCCATCAAAATCCTAAAGGAGAACACAGGCAGCAACCTCTTTGACCTCAGCCGAAGCAACTTCTTCCTAGAAACATCGCCAAAGGCAAGGGAAGCAAGGGCAAAAATGAACCATTGGGACTTCATCAAGATAAAAAGCTTCTGCAAAGCAAAGGAAACAGTCAACAAAACCAAAAGACAACCGACAGAATGGGAGAAGATATTTGCAAATGACATATCAGATAAAGGGCTAGTATCCAAAATCTATAAAGAACTCATCAAACTCAACACCCAAAGAACAAAGAATCCATTAATCAAGAAATGGGCAGAAGACATGAACAGACATTTTTCCAAAGAAGACATCCAAATGGCCAACAGACACATGAAAAAGTGCTCAATATTGCTCGGCATCAGGGAAATCCAAATCAAAACCTCAATGAGATACCACCTCACACCAGTCAGAATGGCTAAGATTAACAAGTCAGGAAACAACAGATGTTGGTGGGGATGCGGAGAAAGGGGAACCCTCCTACACTGTTGGTGGGAATGCAAGCTGATGCAGCCACTCTGGAAAACAGTATGGAGGTTCCTCAAAAAGTTGAAAATAGAGCTACCATATGATCCAGCAATTGCACTACTGGGTATTTACCCCAAAGATACAAAAGTGGGGATCCGAAAGGGTACGTGCACCCCGATGTTTACAGCAGCAATGTCCACAATAGCCAAACTGTGGAAAGAGCCAAGATGTCCATCGACAGATGAATGGATAAAGAAGAGGTGGTATATATATATACAATGGAATATTATGCAGCCATCAAAAGGAATGAGATCTTGCCATTTGCAACGACGTGGACGGAACTGGAGGGTATTATGTTGAGCGAAATAAGTCAAACAGAGAAAGACATGTATCATATGACCTCACTGATATGAGGAATTCTTAATCGCAGGAAACAAACTGAGGGTTGCTGGAGTGGGGGGTGGGGTGGGAGGGATGGGGTGACTGGGTGATAGACACTGGGGAGGGTATGTGCTCTGGTAAGCGCTGTGAATTGTGCAAGACTGTTGAATCTCAGATCTGTACCTCTGAAACAAATAATGCAATATATGTTAAGAAAAAAAAAAGAAGAAGGTAGCAGGAGGGGAAGAATGAAGCGGGGGACATCGGAGGGGTAGACGAACCATGAGAGACGATGGACTCTGAAAAACAAACTGAGGGTTCTAGAGGGGAGGGGGGTGGGAGGATGGGTTAGCCTGGTGGTGGGTATTGAGGAGGGCACATTCTGCATGGAGCACTGGGTGTTATGCACAAACAATGAATCATGGAACACTTCATCTAAAACTAATGATGTAATGTATGGGGATTAACATAAGAATAAAAAAAAAAGAGAGAGACAAGTTTAATCAAAATGTTTTTTTTTTAAAAATTGATTTAGGGCATAGGCTTCTTAAGTAAACCACTTTTTAGTTTTTAACCACAAGAGTAAATATATTTTTGGCGATTCTTTCTCTGTTTCACCAAATAGTTTAAAGTGTAGAAAGCATGACTACTAACCAGTCACCAAGAAAGGCTCTTGTAGGATTTACCTTTCTCCCCGCTGAGGGATAATTTCTCTCTTTGAGAGAAATTTTGTCCTGCATACTTAAGAACATTAACATTTTGGGGAGAACAACAAATTGAATAAACTGACTTCCTCTTTAAACTTGCAAGACTCCCCTGACAGATATGAGCACATTTCTCTTACAGAAACATGCATTATAGAAACAGACTGTGTTATTTCCTAAGTAGGAAGAAAAAGAGGGAATACACGTTATTAAGAGCTATTGTTGGACAATTTGAACCAGGAATAGTATTATTAAGAAATAGAATAGATTCTTTTGAATGAGAGTCTTAGGAAAGTATTTGAATAAAGTAATAAAGAGCCATCTTCCTGGAATGGGTGAGTCCTTCTTAGAACAAAGGAACTAGATAGCTTCTGGAGTTTGTTTTCAGTCCTTTAAATGGATTCACTGTCTCAAGTAAATCCAGTCAAATCAGGTCTCAGGGCAAATCCAGACCTATTAATACAGTCATAGTAATTACTCCTGTTGGTCAACTACTCTTTAAAATTATTTTTATAAAGAAAGAGCAGCTTTCATATTTATTTAAAAAAAATTTCAAGTGTTCAACCACCGAGTGTTCAACCAAGTGTTCAAGCAATTTTAAAACGAAAGGTAAAAAAGAATTCCGGCTTGCTCAGCTCTGAAATGTTTAAGCAGGGATACAAAACAAAAAGAGGATTAAACTAAAAAAAATTTTTTTTTCTTAATCAACAAAAGGAGATACTTGGAAGGAAATTTTGACCACATTTTCTTTAACTGAAGTATAGTTGACATGTAATATTATATTCGTTTCAGATATCCAACATAGTGATTTGACAGTTATATACGTTACGAAATGCTCACCATGATGAGTGTAGTTACCATCTGTCACCACATAGTTGTTGCAGTCTTATTGACTATATCCCCTTTGCTGTACTTTTCATCCCTGTGTCTAATTAATTAGACTGAAAGTTTGGACCTCTTAGTCCCCATCCCCTCTGGCAACTGCCATTCTGTTCTCTGTATTTATGAGTCTGTTTCTGGTTTTGTTTGTTTTTTGCAAATTTGTTTTTGTTTTTGTTTTAGTCATACCATTGTATGACTGAGTGAGAAATACATAATAAGTTGAAACTATTCTGATACTATGAACTGAAAAAGAAGCTCAATGTGTTGAGAATTATATTTTTTAACCTGAGAATTTCAGACATATTTCTCTTTTTATTGCAGTAAAATACACAGAACATAAAATTTACTATTTTAACCATTTCTAAGTGTACAGTTCAGTGGTATTAAGTACATTTCACAATGTTGTGCCACCATCCCAGCCTCCCTTCTCCAGAAGTTTTTCATTTTGAACAAATGAACTAGATATCTTACTGAAAGTAATAAACAATAACTCTCTGGGGCGCCAGGGTGGCTCAGTCGTTAAGCGTCTGCCTTTGGCTCAGGTCATGATCCCGGGGTCCTGGGATCGAGCCCCACATCGGGCTCCCGCTTGCTGGGAAGCCTGCTTCTCCTTCTCCCACTCCCCCTGCTTGTGTTCCTGCTCTCGCTGTCTCTCTCTCTGTCAAATAAATAAAAAAATCTTTAAAACCCCCCCCCCCAAAACAAAATAGTTCATTTGTTCCTGCCACTGAGCTACATGGAGTTGCCCCTTTTACAAGTATGTTTGGTTTGTGAAAGAGACTAATAAGAAATAATATTGAGGGGCACCTGGGTGGCTCAGTCGGTTAAGCGTCTGCCTTCAGATCAGGTCATGATCCTGGGGTCCTGGGATCGAGCCCCGCATCGGGCTCCCTGCTCGGCGGGAAGCCTGCTTCTCCCTCTCCCACTCACCCTGCTTGTGTTTTCTCTGTCAAATAAATAAATAAATAAATAAATAAATAAATAAAACAAAAAACAATAACTCTCCATTCTCCCTGCCCCCCCCCAGCCCCTGGAAACCACCATTTTACTTTTCAACCCTATGAATTTGACTACTCTAGGCACCTTATAAAAGTGAAGTTATATAATATTTGTCCTTTTGTGACTGGCTTATTTCATTTAGTATAATGTCTTCAGGGTTCATTCATGTTATGGTGTACATTAGAATTTTCTCCCTTTTTAAGGCTGAATAATATTCCATTATACATATATACTATTTTGTTTATCCATTCACCCACCAATGGACACTTGCATGGCTTCCAACTTTTGGTTATAGTGATTAATACTGCTGTGACCATGGGTGTACAAATATCTGTACAAATACTCACTTTTGATTATTTGAATATATGCCCAGATGTGAATTTCTGGATGATGTTAAAGATAAAATAATTCTGACACTTGCTGAGTCAATAAGAAAGACTTTATTCAGGATTATTGTAGTAGGTGTCAAGACGATCACAGTAAGGGAGAGAGATCAGGTTCAATTCTGAATACAGCAAGGACAGATAGAGATTTCTAGGCAATGAGCAGATTGAGGGGGGTCAATGGATGGAAAAGTACTAAGAGGAGACATCAAGGATAGGGGGATTTGTGCTAAACTGACTTAGGATTCTTGTCGAAGGCTGACTAGGGTGATCAGTTATCAAGAGAGGAGGAGGAAGAACTTTAACAAGGTATCAAGGGTGAGAGATTCTGAGTTATGTACTGTACTAGGTTAAATGAAGACTGGGCTGAGAACAAGGCCTAGTCAAAAAGAAGGCTCAGAGGGGATGGTGGAGAAAAAGGAACCCTCTTGCATTGTTAGTGAAAATGCAAACTGGTGCAGCCATTGTGGGAAACCGTATGGAGGTTCCTCAAAAAATTAAAAATAAAACTATTAGATAATCCAGTAATTCCACTATGAAGTATTTCCCCAAAGAATATGAAAACACTAATTCAGAGTGATAGATGCACCCCTATGTTTATTGCAGCATTATTTACGATCATCAAATTACAGAAGCAACCCAAGTGTCCATAGATAGATAACTGGATAAAGAAGATGTGGTATATATATACAATGAAATATTCAGCCAAAAAAAGAATGAAATCTTGCATAGAGGGTATAAGGCTAAGTGAAGTCAGTCAGTCAGAGAAAGGAAAATACTGTATGATTTCACTCATACATGGAATTCTGTAAGAAACAAAACGAACAACAACAAAAAAAGGAGACAAACCAAAAAACAGAATCTTAATATAGAGAACAAACTAATGGTACCAGAGGGGAAGTGGGTGGGGGATGGGTGAACTAGGTGATGGGGTGAAGGGTGCAGGTTTCATGATGAGCACTGAGCAATGCATAGAATTGTTGAATCACTATATTGTACACCTGAAACTAATATAACACTGTACGTTAACTACATTGGAATTAATTTTTTAAATTTAATTAAAAAAAAAGGGAGGAGGTTCAGAGAAGACTAATTATTGTTTGGTTTGGAGGAGTCTTTTTCAATTACGTTTGGTTTCTTTAGGAACTGCCAAACTGCCCTCCACAGCTGCTGGCTTGGTTTTCATTTCTCCGACAACTAGTGATGTTGAGCATCTTTCTTGTGCTTTTTGGCCATTTGCGTATCTTCTTTGGAGAAAGGCTCACCCGAGTCCTTTGCCCATCTTCTTCTCTTGGGTTGTTGTGGTTGAGTTGTAGAAGTTTTTTTTTATTTTTTGTTTTTGTGCTCGGGATATTAATCCCTTGCCAGGCATGTGATTTGCAAGTATTTTCTCCCATTAGTTAATCCCATACAGTTAATTAGTTTCTCCTATACAGTTAATCAAAGCACTAAGTTAACCAGAAATTCACATTTCTAAACTACTTGAGAGATCATTACATGTCAAAATCAGTATTCTGGAATTCTGAATATTGGATTCTGAAGTTTATCTTAGGTGAATGGCCTCTTGTTGAATATTGCTGCGATGATAAAAACCGGCTGATCAATTTTATTTCTGCCATGGTACCATGTATTAGATATAGGGCATATTAGGCTAATAAACTGCATCACAGACCAATATATGTGATTGTGATTTATTTGTCAAGCCTGAACACACACACATGAGAAATTAAAGGGAAACTCATTAATGCTGCCTTCACTTTCAATGTGAGCCATTTTTATTAGTAATTTTTCACACAGGTGATATGAAATTGATCAGAATGAAAAATATTCTGCAGTATTTGAAGGAAACTGCTTGTGCTTTGTGGAAACTGAGACTGAAGAAAAAGTTTAGCACAGTGCAGAATATGCCACGGACTATGTGTTGTCTATCTGAAGGCAAAATTAATTGTCCCATTCCTGCACAGAAAATTGGATTTTCTAGGAATGAAGTAGGTGCTGTTAAATTAACATTTATATTTTACCACATCCAAGTGAGATATAGAAGAAAACATTCTTCCTTTCAGGCTGAATCATTCTGAGTAAAGATGTGTAGAAATTTGGTAATACTTGATAGTTTTAAGAAAAGAGAAATTTCCTGTGTTGTGGGCTAAGAAGCCCCCCACTCTCCCCTCCACGAATTATCTGTTTTGAATGGCCACATGATAAAATTCAGCACGTGATTTTCAATGTTACACTTCTTCATAGCAACATTTCTTAGTAGCACACGGTAGCCAAAATGTCAGCAATAATAGCAATCACAACATCACTAATTAAACGCTTACTATCAACCAGGCATTTGACACACACTTTTTTTTTTAATTTTTATTTATTTATTTGAGAGAGAGAGAGAGCACCAGCAGAGGGAGGGGCAGAGGGGAGAGAGAGAAGCAGACTCCCCGCTGAGCAGGGAGCCTAATGCGGGACTCGATCTCAGGACCCTGGGATCATGACCTCAGCTGAAGGCATACGCTCAACCAAGTGAGCCACCCAGGTGCCCCGACACACATTTTTCTAGTCACCACAGCAAACTGCAAATGAAAAAAGGAATGTAAGTTCAGAAAGGACAGGTGGGTTACTCAGGACCATGCTCTGTTTCCTCTTCCACATCCTTTGACATTAGAAATTTTGTATTTCTTCCTGAAGCCAGCAGGTTTATCACCGGACCATGACTGGACAGGCTCCTCGATCACATCTGCATGTTCCCCACTAGTCTGTATACCCTGGAGGACGGGGGATACACTCTCTGCCCTGCTACCCGGGCTGGTCAGGTAGAGTCCATGCTATGTGTGTCAGGCCCACTTCCCCAAAGGTTTGCAACCCACCAACGTGGTTTCTTGAAGTAATGTTAAGAGTTTTATCATTAACAATCAGAACAACACAAATAATAGTATAATAGGTAAAAACAAGTAAATAAGTATAATAAGTATAGATATGGACATACTGATAAAAAAGCATGACTTGGGGGCGCCTGAGTGGCTCAGTTGGTTAAGCATCTGCCTTTGGCTCAGGTCATGATCCTGGGGTCCTGGGATCGAATCCCGCATTGGGCTCCCCGCTCAGCACGGAGTCTGCTTCTCCCTCTCCTTCTGCTGCTCCCTCTGCTTGTGCTCTCTCTCTCAGATAAATAAATAAAATCTTAAAATTTTTAAAAGCATGACTTTTAAAAGAATGATTTAAAAATCAAAAGTAGATTTTTAGACATTTTTAACTTAATGAAATGATACATGCTCATTGTAAACAAGTTTAGTCAGTACGGCAAAGTATGAAGAAGTAAGTATTTTCTGCAGTTCTCATATGAACAGATAAGAATATGCTTCCAGATATCATGTCTTTATGAATATGTGTGTGCTTGGCTTTGTATGTGTAGTTTTAGAGATGATTTCTTCCTATGCATGTGGTATGGTATCTTGTTTTGTACTAAGCAGTGGCATATACATCTTTCATGCTTATAAATAGTGAGTTCCTACTATACTTTCTAGGGATGCAAATTACTCCTTATATAAAATGTTATATGAACAAAATTTAGGTGATTTCAAAATTTTCACCATCATAATGTTATGATGAGCATCCTTGTGCACACATTTTAAGTCCTTGGCTGATTATCTCTTTATGACAAATCCAAAGACATTATCTGTCTGGGTCCAAGGATAGAAGTGTAATGTTGCAGTGAACAACCATAAGCCATTCTTAGGGTAGAAATGTGTTATTAGCTACTTTTACTGCTTTGCCAAACTTTATACACAATATTTGTAATATGTGATATATAAGCCAACTTCTATTTTTCTGTGATATACTATTGAATAGTTATTGGGTTTTAATGAACAAAATGAGGCTCTCCTAAGGCTACACGGGTCCTTTTTGCTGATACACTTGGTTGTCGAACAGAGGCACCAATTTCAACGGTCTCTGTGTGCCACAACCATCAGCTGGCCTCAGAGGTCCCTGATAGGGTACAGTAATCTACCAATATACTGTAAATACTTGCTCAATTAGGGCATCTCAGATCCTAACAGAGATTGTAGGCTACTAGAATGATCTGTGGACGCCTTAGTTCCTGATCTCAGACTTAGTCAGATTGACATACTCTTCAGAAGGTGTCCGCACTGCTAATATTCTATGTACATCCCTCCAAGAAGGCGTCATTCTAAGGAGTCCGGACTGGGCATCAAAATAAAAGCATAAAGCTCATATTTTACTGCTTCTTTTTCCCATATCTGCTAGCCCCCAAGTGGTTATCATGGAGTTAATCTTTCCTCATTCCCTGCGCTGATTCTTAGTAAGGAAATGGTTGGATCCTGGGAGGAACAAAGAAGCGCAGGCAGACAACATCTACTATACTTCATCCACAGATGGTTTCCTTCAGCTCTTGCACCAAACTCCATTTCATTTATCAAAATGGGTAGCAAATCCGTTTTATTCTATATTATATGCAGACCTGGCAAAGAGATTTAAGCTACTTTTCTGAGAAGGGGCCAATGTAGGTGGCCTGTATTTGAGACTTCTTGGAGACCTCCTGCTCACTGTCAAGGACACGCTGTGTGTTTATGTAGGAGGGTATTGACGTGTGTGGTGGCGGTGGGGTGGGCTCGGGCGCACGAGGGTGTAGTCATATAGAGGGGTGATGTTAAAAAGTAATGTAACTCTTCTGTATTGATATAGACATTTGTAGAATTGCGGCTTTTATGATTGTAATTTTGATAAGACAAAAAGAGAAGCATCAAATAAAGGTTCTAGTTTTTTTTTTTGGAGGAAGTGGCAAGCCTTTTTAATTGCACTTTCTCTAGAAAATGTCTTCCTATTAAACTTTGAATGCAAGATGCATAATCCTCCTGGTATGGTACGAGTCCAGACCCCTGTAGCAGAGCTGACTCCAGGGAACAATCAGTTTATAAAAATGCTGAATATCCCTCCAAGGCCAGGACTGGCCAAAAGATTACATGCAGTTGGTCACAAATTCCTTTCGATTGGGTTCGCAGGAAACAGATTCTGAGTGGAAAACTCGACATAGAAGTCTTGTTGGGGAGGGCTTCCAGAAGATACATTTGCAAGGAAGTGAGGACAGCAGATTTGGGCAGAAAGGGAACAATGTGGGTCCAGCTGTGACCAACATCTCAGTGGATCCTCTGGGGGGTGACGGGGCAGGAATGAGCCCTTGCAGCTGTCCCGAAGGGAGTCAAAGCCGTGGGGTCTCTGCTTCTCTCCATCAGCCAATTGCTAGCTGCAGCCCCTTGGAAGCGAGAGAAGCTGAGAGCTAGGGAATTTCCTGAAATCAAGGACCTCATTTGGAAAAATGATCTTTGTCAATGTAATTAGGTTAAGGATCTCGAGTTGAGACCTGAGCCCTAAACCCAAGGACACGTGTCCTTTAAGAGCCACACAGAGGAGAAACTGAGGAAAGAGAAGGCCATGTAAAGACAGAGACAGAGGTTGGAGTGATGCAGCCACAAGCCAAGGAGGACCTGGAGCCACCAGAAGCTGGGAGAGGCAAAGTAGAGTCCCCTCTTACAGCCTTTAGAAGGAGCCAGGTCCTGCTAACAGACTCCTGGCCTCCAGGCTATGAGTTAGTAACGTTCTGTTGTTGTAAGCCATCAAGTCCGTGGTAATTTGTGACAGCATCCCCAAGAAACGAATACACAATCCCCGGCTGCGTGCAGTGCGAGGGTAGAACCCATACCCCACGTGCTAATTTGGAGGAGTAGCCCACGTGATCCAAGTGATCATCTCTTGCATTATGAAGTCACATCAGTAATGACGGCTGTCGTTAGCGGTAGAAGCCTCAGTTTCAGCAGAAGATTTCTCCAGTATGAGGTGGTCTAACCACAGACTAGGGACACAGACACTAGAACTATACTAATTGGGTTCAAATCTCTTTTTCCACCACCTACACCACATTGTTTGCTTGAGCAAATTTTGTAGTTCTCTGTGCCTAGAATTCATCATCTGTCAAAATAGAGAAAAAAGTAGTAGTTCTGTCCAATCTTGCTATCAGAAATAACTGGAATAATCTATAAAGCACTTTTTTTTTAAAGATTTTATTTATTTATTTGACAGAGAGAGACAGTGAGAGAGGGAACACAAGCAGGGGGAGTGGGAGAAGGAGAAGCAGGCTTCCTGCCGAGCAGGGAGCCCGATGCGGGGCTCGATCCCAGGACCCTGAGACCATGACCTGAGCCGAAGGCAGACGCTTAATGACTGAGCCATCCGGGCACCCCTGTAAAGCACTTTAAAATGCCTATTTCTTGTAAGCTCACAACACACATTAACTGCCACAGTTATTTTAAGATTTTCCTCTTAACCAACGGGAATATAAGGTAATTCTCATTATCCTCTCCTAACAAACCTTTTAATTAACAGATTGTCAAGCAATTATTTTCAATTGTCTGTAATACGGGTGCTTGCACAAGGAATTTGACATGGGTACATAATGTCTATACACAAATCCAATGTGGGCTTAATTATATTAGAGAAGGTGATGCTTCATGGAGAAACATTAGGAGTAAAAATATTTTGCTTTGTTTTTTCTGTAGCTAAGTATGACATGATTAAATGCTAATTAACACAATTTCTGTCAGTTGGTCAGAAAATCCCTATGGTTTGTTATGTCCTTGTCGGATTTTTTTTTTTGCCATATGACTTTTAGACTTTAGATATTTAGAAGTCTATGATATTTTTTTTTAATATGAATATGTACCTCAGAGCCTGAAAGGTTACTCTTTTTTTTTTTTTTTTAAGATTTTATTTATTTGACAGAGACACAGCAAGAGAGGGAACACAAGCAGGGGGAGTGGGAGAGGGAGAAGCAGGCTTCCCGCAGAGCAGGGAGCCTGATGCGGGGCTCGATCCCAGGACCCCGGGATCGTGACCTGAGCCGAAGGCAGACGCTTAACGACTGAGCCACCCAGGCGCCCCTGAAGGTTACTCTTGAGGGAGTATGTCAGTTTCCCCATTCCATTTGGATGCTTGCTTTCTTCCCCATGTGAAAAAGTACTGACTCCCATGATCATTCTTAGACATTCTTATTAAAAGCTGACCTCAAAAAAAAAAAAGTGACCTCGAAACCTCTAATATTTACTCAGCCCCAGATTGCAAAGCTTTAAGAAAAAAAAAAAATCTCTCTTATGTATTAAGTTGCAGACATCTTGGCAGAAAGATGTCCCTAAACCACAGGTTGTTTGCCTGGTCACAAGTAGAAAAAGGAGCCTTTAGGTAGAAAAACTGGTGTTTATTCAGCTTGGGGAAAAGTGCCTAGACACAGGAATATCTTCTCGAGCCAAAGTTACGCATATCATACTCATAAGGTAACTGTTCTAGTCGTGGAAATACAGATCTGTCTGGTTGGCGAAGAGTCACGGGCATACCCAACCCACCTGAGAAAGAGGACCTAAATTTCCTGGATTTTGTATTTCGTCCGTCTTCCCACAAATGCTTGCGCATTTTCCTAGTTTCCAGAAACTCACAGCAAAGCAATGCCTCTGCCCCCCATCTTTTTTCCTCCTTGCCCCTTGCCTCTTCTGCTACAGGTCTTCCAACTGGCCCTGCTTGTCACCAGCAATTCAGAAATGACTAGTCTTTCAGTCTTTCCTGTCCTGTCCTGCTTTTTCCCCAGGTTAATTTCCATCCTCCCCTCTTCATCAGAGCCCATTGTTCCAGATGTGATTACTCTCCCATCCCTCACGCCGAATTCTCCCAGCTGCCCAGGCCCAAGTCTGGCTGCAGAGGCCTCCCATCCCTCCCTCCAGCTCTCAAACGCCCTGATCCACCTCTGGACCTCTCTCCACACAGATCCAAGGTCCACCCCTCACTCTCTCTTCCTGGAATGTTCTCCCCCAGCCTTTCCCCAGGCCCACTGTTGCTGCTGTGACCAGACTGTTCCTGTTTCCTAGGGTACACGGGGCTTTCCCCAAAACCTTCTCTGTCTTTTGATTCCTCTGCCAGATTCCTCACACTGACGGGCAAGGTTTCTGGGCACAGGTGTGCCTTCCAAACTTCACTGTAATTTGGCTGAATGGATTTGTTGATCTCCTTAGCAGGCTGTTTTCCCCTACAAGAGGTCCTCAACCTAGAATGCCCTTTCGTTATATTGAGGAGCTTTTTAAAATGCATCCTCCCAAGACGTGTGGAATGTGGACATTGCTACGGTTTAACAGCTCCTGAGGGAGGTCTAGTGTGCATGTCTAGGTTTGAGAATCAGTCCAGAAACTTCAACCTACATATGCTCATCTCACCTGGCTCTTCTCTAAGGAAGTTAGAGTTCACCTTGAACTTTTGATGGCATAGCAGCCCACCTGTAGGAAGGTTCACACCCCCTATCCTCAGCCCTAGTTCACCCCAAACCAACAGGAACAGAATGTGCCTTCAGACCTTTCCAAGAAAGTTGCAGGGAAAGTTGGCAACGCATCTGGGCCTGGTAAACCGCCAAAGAAGATTTAATAAAAGAAACGAGAAGGGCCCAGGCTGAAAAGGAATTCAGGGTGATCACACAACAGTTACTTACATTTTTCGATGAACTGTGAACTGCTCTGGAAACTGGCAAAACAACCATGCTGGGCAGTTAACCCTGTGCATCACACCTGAGCTTCTGCCCCCTCTTCCCTTCTAGGTTTGCTTGCTGAAGGCTGGAGGTGGACTTTGAAGTCTTCTAGTCTGAAGGGACCATTTTACAGATGAGAAAACTGAGGTCAAGAGAGATGATCATAATTTAACATAAGAGTCACAGCTACACAGGGGAAGAGGGAGGCAGGGAACAGTCACCTTTCCGAGAGTCCAACGTTCTTCCAGCCACACCCACTTCTCAACATTTAGTAGTCTCCTTTGGAAATGCGGCTGATAATTGGCAACATAAAAACTGCTGGTTTTGTGAATGCCCAAGAGAAACTGAATTTTGTAAACAAGGAAGTGCTAGAAGTAATTGGTGATTCATGATTAAACTAAAAAAATGTGGGAAATAAATGGGAAAAATGACTCTATCTCCCCAAACCTCTCCATAGCAGGATGATGCATTACATCACAGAGGTAGGATTTGGAAAAGACGGTGCAGATTTAGTGCTTAGTTCGGGACCTGTCACATGGGAAGAGGACAATAAATGGTTGTAGTAACAGGAGAGGTTTTTGCAAAATCAGCCTGTCACAAAGCAGAAACACAATGAAGACCTCACTGTTTTCTTTCTGAACAGAGAAAAAAGGCAGTTTTGCAAACCGTAGCTGTTGCATTGATTAGGGAGACTCAGTTTTTCCTTTTCAGCTTAAATGCACACTTGGGTGCTTTATCCCACCTCCACACCCAATAAAAACGAAGCTGATCTCTTGCTTTTAATTCCTTCCAGTTCATTCCTTAGGAAACAGTGCCAACCAAGCTGGAGTAGTTAGCCACATTTTACCTGTGACCTTGCAAAGATGAAATAATCAGATAAGATAGGTGACAAAGAATTAGTTTGTGTATTTAGAGTGGGAGCTCAAGATAAACATCTCTTTGATGCTTGGTGCATCTTTTTTTAGTAGAACATAAATGTACTGCTTTTTATCACCTTACCACGCATCTCTTTTTGCAAGAATGTTGCTCAGTTTATTAAGGCACTTTTTTTTAGATTTTATTTGTTTTTTTTATTGTCAGAGAGAGAGAGCACAACAAGGGGGAGGCAGAGGGAGAGGCAGGCTGCCCGCTGAGCAATGAGCCCAATGCGGGACTCGATCCCAGGACACCGGGATCATGACCTGAGCCCGAGGCAGACGCTTAACCCACTGAGCCACCCAGGGATCCAATAAGGCACCTTTTTTTTTTTTTTTTTAAGTCTAGAAGAAATCAAGTGTTGACCTACTCAAAAATCAAAAAGAAATGGGTATTTACACTGGACCGTGAGTATACTGCCCATTAATGTTATTTGTCTCAGTGATTTGAGAAGTGTCAACATTTTAGCTGCATTCTTTCAAGGGAGAAGATGTTTGGTACTCTCTCTATAATTACCATAAAATGCAATAAGTAATAAAAATATTCTGCATGTCTGTGAAACTTTTTTTGTTAGGACCCTCTTGGTTGCAAGTAACAGAAACCACTGCTAGTTAGTTTAAGCAGCAATGAATTCAACCCAAGAACAGGATCTCATGAAGGTACTAAGGACGGAAGGTCATGAGGCCATTTGTTTTTTAGACCTGCTTTCACAGTTTCTCAGGGCCTCCCTGTGGGTGACAGGTCCCCAGATTATATCTTTGGGCTTAGAGTTTATAGATCTAGCTGCCCAAAGAGAGGGTGAGCTTTCACAGTCCCAGCTCCCTATTCCTAAGGAAAGTTCATCTTGGGTCAGTAGCCCAGTCTTGATCCATCACCCGTGTCTATGTGACAGGTCGTGGAGCAGAAAGATAGCTTTGGATAGCTTTACAAGCAGGCTGGGAAGTCTAAGGACAAGCTAGACCAACAACCAATTAGATAGCATCCATTAAATGGCTTATAATTCACCAATTAATAATAATTTGATTCCCAAACAATGACAGATTGCTCCATACCAAATTCTCTCTAGCACGTTCCACCTTATAGTCTTATTTTGTGTTGATCTCGTTTCTTCATTCTAGCGAAATTTTGTTTTATATTTTTAGTGCCTGACAGGGTGGGGGGAGGTTCGATAAGTATTTGTTCGAAGGAAGCACGGCTAAATCTGTGATGCGGGATACGTAGATGAGAAGACCGAGATGCACTGAGGTTACGTGACAAGATGAAGGTCCTCCAACTCATCAATCAGCTTCTATAGCCTCAATCCCTTTCCCAACCACCAGACTGCCTTCTACACTGAGCTGTCTGTCCTCTTCTGTCCATCACGTGGAAGGGTTTGGGCTGGTCGCTAGAAGGTATAAAGGTATAGTGCATTTTACAAGAATTTGATTTTGCTCCCTTAGTTCATCAGTTAAAAATAGCTTTCAACTAACTACAAAGACTCTGTACTTTTCTTCTAAATGTTTAAAGAGAGAAAGACTGCTTTGTCTATGCTTAGGATGGCAAAAATAAGGTTTACCCTTTAATGTTTTTAGTGCTTTATTCCTGAAAATGATATCCAAGGGATATGGCAGTCACTCCGGGAGAGGTGGCCACTTGTCGCATAACTTTGGTGATGGTTTTGTTTTGTAAGAGTACTAGAGAGCAAGGGGAGAAAGCAGGTGTCTCCTCCTGGATCACTGAACTTCCCCATCATAGGGAATCTTCTGCAGCAAGGAGACTATCCTTACTTTCCATTCATGGACATGAGAAAGAAATACGAAGATGTCTTTCTCATCAAACTTGGCCTGGTGCCTGTCCTCATAGTGAATGGATTGGAAATGGTGATGCAAGTACTTCTTCAAGGATTGAGAGCATTTTTCAGGCTGACCTAACGTGCATACATTTTCTTTCCTGGCAGAAGGAGAGAGTCTTTCATTTGCAGTTGCAGAGAGAGTTGGAAGCTTTATTAGAAAGTTGTCTCTAATGCTTTATGAACTTTTACTAAAGCAGAAGAAAAATCCTCCACTGCCTTTGCTTACTTGAAGATCATGTCATCAAAAAGTTTCTGAGCCGGTAAGTCTTTGCAGCATTGACTTCCAAGAATGGCAGCTTTGATCCCAGAGGTGTTATCACATGTGTGGTGGCCAATGTTGTCTGGGTCCTTTGTTTTGGCAAGAGATATGACCACCGTGATGAGGAGTTTCTTAGAATAGGTAAAATGAATGATCACCTCCAGTGAAGCTAATCCTGCTGATTTCGTACCATGTTTCCATTGCCTTCCACTATGAATTATAAATGCATCCCAGGAGTTTTATCAGGCTCCGAATCAGTTTATTGCACTACACGATCATCTTACTACATATGATAATGTAAGGATTTAAATTCACACCAGGACAGGGTTTTGGTGAGAAGTAAATGATAATGGTGAGATGCAGTGAGTACCCAGAAAATTATATATATTCTTCCACTCTAATTTTGCCACAATGAACCTTACCCAAACTATGAGTAAATGTGAGGTTTGGTCAGTGAGATAATAGGACAGTATTACTTAGTTCTCATGTAGGGACCGTAAGAAGAGCTCTGAATTCTTTGAGACCTCAGCAATTTCCCCAGTTGGGTGGATAAAGCACATACTTGAATTATGAATCTGTACTTGACTGATAAATGGTGACCAACATGGAGATGGGTTCCTTGGAGAAATGAATCAATGGTTTAGTTTCTCCCATTTTACATCTGAAACTATGAGGTCTCAGGCTTAAAAGTATAAGCAAATTTTTTCAGAAGGTGATGTGAATAGTTACAAAGATTTTCTGTAGGGACCTTTCAAATTATCCTCATACCCCACTTGAGTTCCCTGACTACATAGAAATAAATTTTGAGATAATAACACACGTAGAAAGTTCTCCAGGTGACTGACGTGGACCTTTTTTATGAACCAGTGAAATCTTTTTGGTCCAATCTGATGGTCCACAGAAGAGTAAAATTTTTCTTAAAATGTGTGTTAGAAAGAATTCTAGTTCTCAGGGTCCAATTTGCTGAGATGAGGGCATCAGGGGGGAAAAGAACATAAAAACGGAGATAATTCAGCAAATGAAGAGGTGTGAGGAGTTAAATCCCCTCTACTGAAAAGAAGGGACAGAAAAAATAAATAAAAGAAGAGGCAGAAAACAATGTTTCTAGGTATCGGCCAGAATTCTAAATCAGGTACAGTAAGCAAAAGAATTTCTAAAGTTCATACATTTTTCTCCCATCTCCTAATATGTTTCAGCCCCATCTCTTTCGGTGGGCCGATAACAGTAAAATCCTTATAATAGATTCAGAAGCCTCTTACTATAATTCACTGTCTAGCAATTTCTCTATAGTAAACTAACCTCTAATTTTTAAAAGTATGCTTCCAGACCATAGGTACTCCTTTTTTTTTTAATGACTGAAAGAAACTTCCTGGAGAAAATTGAGTTTGGTAACTTTTCTATTCTATGCACTTAAGATTGCGTGTTACCGTTGACAAGCAAAATTGGTTGCAGGTTTAAAATGATACACTTGTATTCCTTATATTCCTAAGCTAATTAGGTTCATTCAAGTTATCTGGTGTTATCAATCTTCTTGCATGAGAGGCATGTGTGATGTGAAATGTACTTGGAAATGAATGATCATGCTCAGGTTTGACTCCTCAGGATCCTAGCTGAGTCACTGCTGATGCTCTGATTAATGCATGCTGCAACAAATAGGCTACCATCCAAAAGCCACCTTAAATGATGATGAAACCATAAGCATCACGAATGATCTCTTTGGAACTGGTAGGTAAGGAGTATTTGTCAATATGAAAGGCAAATAAAGATTAATTGTGATTTTCTGTTAACCACTGTTCAAGGCTTAGAGTCCTCTTTTGATATTGGCCATTTCAGAGTTGATCTCACTCTGTATAAACAATTTGATGTTCTGCCCTTTTCCCAAGTCATTCAGAAAACTATTTTCATCTCAGGAGTAGAGACTTGAGTTAACATAGTCCTCTGTTCTGCGTATTAACGCATGTAATGCCTAGCTGTGTTTTCTGGTTGGTTTATTACTTCATATCCCCACATCCCATTCCCAGGACCTTCCCCAACTCATTGACATTTATTCTTAATCTGTTTAAGGTGTTGTTTATGTTTGTTTTATGCATTCTTATAAAACCAGCTTCATATTGCCATATATTACCGTGTATTCTTATATTATCATGAACTTTAATTTATGAAATACCCTGTTATTTACATCTCAATCCATTTCTAACTTTTTAATGAAGCCCTATATTTTTAAGATCCAGGTATGATTGCCAGGTGTATTTCTAATTTGTTGCTTCTACTGGTTACATAATACTCCATGGTGTGAACCCCCCATATTTTACCCACCTGCTGTCTTGGGGATGGACACCTCCATTCTTTGCCACTTTCAGCCTGCACAGATAATACTGATATTGAATATCTTCCTAATGCTAAAATGGCCATCTTTATACATCAGTTTGCTTCCTTTTGAATTATAGCCCTATGCTAAGCAGCAAACTTTCTGGGTCACCTGATATAATGATTCTTGAGTTTTTCATACAGATTACCAAAACCCTTTTCAAAAGGACAATACCAGTTTATATGGTTACCATACTACTGTCATTCTTAGATTTCATAGTTTTTAAAATCATTTTTACCTATCAAATGTCTTATAATTTATATTAGATATTAGACTGCAGGAAGCAAATTCCCTTAGCATTTACAACAACAAAAGATACTAAAGATGTTTTAGCAGTTTCATGTTAGATGTAACGTTCTTCAAATTCATTTTTTCCTTTCTTCTTTGTACCATATTTATTGGCAATTGGGTTTATTTTTTCCTGGGATCTATGCATTTGTGTTCCTGAATATTCTTTGCCAACAGAAACATGTGTTTTGATGTGCATTGTTTTTCTTCATGCAAATAGACTCGTTCCTCCTCCACACACACCTATATATATTTATTATTTTGATCTTGATTTAAATTTGATGGATCTGCTGATTATTATATAAATGTGATCACGCTGTACTTAGCATTTCTTCTGCCAACTATCTGATGCTAAATACCAATGTTAGCATTTGTGAGGACATTTTTTAAAAGTCCGAACACCACTGAATACTATAAGCTGGGTGTGTGGGGGTGTGATTAACACATCAAGAGGGTTTTATTTTTGTTTTAATTCGATGAGATAGCTGAATATATTTCAGAAATATATAATACTGCCAAGATCCTGAGGTAATCAACAAATATAAAATTATGGCAGATGACAAAAATGACTAGAATACGGAATACCAAATTCAGAACACCATCAGATGAGCACAACACAGTTAAAAATGATTTGGATAAAATGTGTGCAAAACAAAGAGTATTCAGCATAATG
The DNA here is from genome assembly GCF_002201575.2 of Neomonachus schauinslandi. Classification (NCBI taxonomy): domain Eukaryota; kingdom Metazoa; phylum Chordata; class Mammalia; order Carnivora; family Phocidae; genus Neomonachus; species Neomonachus schauinslandi. The sequence continues at coordinate 15,248,052 of NC_058415.1, forward strand.
CATTACTGTATAAGCATTTATTCCCTCAACAAACTTATCTGATAGAATTTGTATTTTGAATTCAAATAAGAGTAATAATGAAAATTAATAAAACATAAACTTCCACATGCTTGCTACCTCACTAATGATATGAAATAGAATACTTTCTTATAAGAGAATAGTGGGCTCTGAAACACATATTTCAGTGGATAAAATTTGCAAGCACACTGTTTCATCAGCTCTACTGTGTTATTAGCATTTATATTTCTGTATTTGACTTTTCAAATTGATCACAGAGATCATTTGATTTCCCTTTGGATAGAGTCAGGCTCTCCCAAAATCATTTACTATGAGCTCAAGTTTTAGATACTCTCCCAAGATAAATAATAGGTTGCCTCGTACATGATATAAAAAGCAAAATGTACAGTGATCAAAATATAAGTGCTATTATTTATCCAGATAGTTGTAGTCTTGGATATGATGTTCATGGCTCTACAGTGTGCAACATTGTGTTTCTCATGCAGTATTCATGGCTTGTTCTCAATTTCTCTTTTGCTAGAGAATGGAGTCAATATATTCTGCACGGAAGTCCACATTTTCACACTATACTGTACTCTAATATAGACAACACGGTCAGCAAGTTTGTTTGGGCAACTTACTTTTAGGATCATTTGCAGTATGAAGTCATATTAGAAATTTCGCGAGCTGGGGCGCTGGGGTGGCTCAGTTGTTAAGCGTCTGCCTTCGGCTCAGGTCATGATCCCCACATCCTCAGATCGAGCCCCGCATCGGGCTCCCTGCTCAGTGGGGGGCCTACTTCTGCCTCTCCCCCATCCTCCTGCTTCTGTTCCTGCTCTCGGTGTCTCTCTCTCTGTCAAATAAATACATAAAATCTTTAAAAAGAAAAAAAAAAGAAATTTCATGAGCTGGAAACAGTAGAAGGTACCAGCTCACTAGAAGGGATCGCTCTGTTCGAAAGATGTGAAAACAGGTGTGATAAGGGAAGCTTGGGAGGAGTTGAACTCTGCCCTGCAACCATGTCCGGGCGTATTTCTCGGGCATGTTGTGATGCCAATTGTGTAGGGAGCGAAGAGTTAAGTCCCAAAGCTGTGGAGCCTCAGACTTGAATTCATGCACTGGTTTTGTGCCTTGTGTGACCCTGGTAAAATACTGAAGCATCTCTACATTTCTTCTCTAGAGTGAGGCTAATTACAGCCCCCACACCCCAGATGCCAGTGCAAAGAAGTGGTCAATATCCATATCTTCATCCTCATCCATGTGGTCATCATCGTCATGAAAATCTGGAAATAAAATATATTGACGTCAACCCTCCTTTTTGCTACTAGATTTTCTAAGATTTAGTAGAAAACACAAATAACATTATTAATTTTGATAGTAGGTCCTCAGAGAGGTGAATCTACAATTCGAGCAGTCTAGAAAGGCTTTTTAATGTGGCATTTCTGAGTGTCAGGTTTTCAATAACTGATCCCATTCTTTGATGTCATGTTAAAATTCCCTGAGAAAAAGATGAAGTCTGATGTACAGAGTTACTTGCTTTGGTTTTCAACAATGAAAAGAAAAAAAAAAAGACATCTAGCTGATGTATAGATCATCTCAAAAATGAAGATATCCTGTTTAAAGGATGAATTCGAAACCATTAAAAGGACATTACAAATTAGTATTAACAAAACCTAATATAATCAAACTCATTATGTGCTCATACAAACTCATGGCCTTTGGAGCCAGGTAAGTTCAAGTTCAAGTCCTGGCTCTGTGTCTTCCGAGTTGTCACCTTGAGCAAGGCCTATAATGTCCTTGAGGCGAAGTTTTCTCTTCAGTAAAACAAGCACAACTATATATACCTTATAATTCTGTATTAGGAGTTAGAGAAAAAATATATATAAAGAGCCTGCAACAGATAAACATTCAAAAGCTACTTGTGATTGTAATTATTATTGCTACACACATCATAGCCATTATTATAGTGTTTATTTTGTAGTGAAATATTTCTAATATTTTCACTTGTCTTATAAGTAACGACTATACATTTTTAAATTATTTTTAATTGTTATAAAAACATAATATTAAATAACGATCTTAAATATTTAAAGTGTACAGCTCAGTAGTGTTAAGTATATTCATATTATTGTGCAATAGATCTCTAGAACTTTTTCTTTTTGCAAAACTGAAACCTAGTTTTGACTGCTAAACATTAATTCTCCTACCCCTACTCCCAGTCCTTGGCAGCCACCTTTCTATTTTCTGTTTCTTTAACTTCGACCACTTTAGAGAATTCATGTGAGTAAACATCCAGTACTTGTCATTTTGTGACGGTTTATTTCATGTGGCAGAGTGTCCTCAAGGTTTATCTGTGTCACAGCAAGTGATGGGGTTCCTGTCCTTTGTAGGCTGCATAACATTCTACAGTATGTATAGACCACATGTTGTTTATCCATTCATCTGTCATTAGACATTTGAATTGTTTCTACCCCTTGGATTGTGAATAATGTTGCAACGAACATGCGTGTGGAAATATCTCCTCCAGGGGCGCCTGGATGGCTCAGTGGGTTAAGCATCTGCCTTTGGCTCAGGTCATGATCCCAGGGTCCTGAGATCGAGCCCCGCACCGGGCTCCCTGCTCGGTGGGAAGCCTGCTTTTCCCTCTCCCACTCCCCCTGCTTGTGTTCCCTCTCTCGCTATGTATCTCTCTGTCAAATAAATAAATAAATATTTTTTAAAAAGAATCTTAAGTGCTTTAAAATCTGTATTACATTATTTTAATATTATTTTAATCTAATTTCACTTTGTTCTGAAACCCTCTACTGAAACATTTACATAGACTGAAGGCATATTTTGTAAGTATTTTTCATAACTGAACTATGATGCCATTAACCTTCATCTTATATGGACTAAGCAAGGGAAGAGAAAGAGAAATTCCAAACAACAGGTAACCCAGCAATAATATGTATTTGGCTATAAAGTGTCCTACAAACTCACTTAACTTCCTCTTATGAGCAGCTTTAGCCACCTGTTGATGTGACTTTATATTCAGCAGCTTAGAATTTTGCTGGGCGATAGACGAGGGAAGCCAGTGTGGCCACAAACAGAAACAGAGCATCATTTGTAGATATCTTAAAGTTGACTAAAACTTAAGCCAGACTCTCCAGCGTGCAAATGCGTGACAGTAGATGAGGCAGATAGGTTTTATGGAATCGTAATGCAGAGAAACAGAGTTCCGGTAGTTTGACTCTTCTTCCATTTCACACAAATAAAAGTTAAAAAATGAAATCCTTGGGGCTTTTTCTCTTCGCATCTTTAAACAGTGAAGGAGTAGGGATGTCTTTCACTCCAGGAAGCCGCTGTAATCCTGCGCTAATCGGCACAGCGGGTGCATAGTGTCCTCAGTGAGGTGTCCTCCGACCACAGGCTGAGCAGGGTCAAGGTCTGACAGTGAGTCACACAGCCCCTCCTTTGGCATCTGTACCTGCTCTCCATACTCACACACAACATTCTCTGTCCACAGTGATCCCTTTGTTTCAGATCCTCTTTCTGGCTGAAACACATCTTTAACCAGGAATATGTATGTAGAGAGAGAAACCCTGTAATTAATGCATTTCTATATTGAATCACTCTTTAGAATAAATAGTCACTTTTACATTTCAATATTGGTGAAATCAAATTTTACATGCTAGGTTTCCATAAAATAGGAGTGTGTGGCTTTTTTTTTTTTTTTTTATGTAGAATAGAATTTGAACAGCTGATTCCACAGAAGGTATGTGGACAGGAATGTATTGAGATAGGGAAGTGACTATGCATAGGAGGAGGTAATCCTTCCAAAACCTAGATCTACTTCGTGTTTGGCCTTCCCTCTTGTTGTGCTTTTGAGGGTACCCAATGAATCATGTCCATATTATTTGCCAAAGATCAGTACTAGCTCCAGGATGAACATAGATCAGATAAAGATTCAATTATTAGCATTTTAATAATTGGAACTAGTTTGCACAGTTTATCTTAAAGCTAGAGCAAGTAGACTTGCCCATACTTCTCACCCAAATTAGACACACTTGTCCACTCAGTCTCCCCTGGAAGTATAAAACCTGCTCCTCCAAGAATATCCCATTAGTGATTACAGACGAAATATACCTTAAATCTTGTTTAATGGAAAGCAGATGCTCCATGTGGTCCGGGCTCGATGTTTCTAGTGAACTGGTAGAGACTGCATCCTTATGCACCCAGCGGGCTCTATATACAGCTCCCTGTACAGCTTCTCCATCTTCATCCAAGATCTCATCTTAATGATGTTTCCTGCTCCAGCCTGGTAGGGAGGCAGGTGATGTTATTCTGTGCACCTAACTGCATCTTCACCATCTCTGTAACCAGCTAAGTGGCGGAACACAGTGCCTGGACCGTCCCACTGCAAAACCTATTGTCAGTGAGAGTGATGCCTCCATTCGCTAGACCTGGTGATCGTACTGATGAAACTAAGCTTTTTTAAACCCAGTATAAAAAGAGATACGGTCAGTATAAATTTAATGGCATTTATTCTCAGTGAGTACAAGCTCAAGTATCCCAAGGGTTCTAGGATCCCAGGCACTTGTGACTATACTGAATATTAAGTCATGTTCAAACAAACAGAGTTAACACAGGTACTGATAAAGAAATGCTGTTTGCATGGAGGCACTTGTTGAAGCTAAGTAAGTATGTAATTCAAGGCTTGATATTAATGGAGAAATTATTCATGTTTAATCTAAACAGAGGTCACAAACTCAAGCACCCACTGAGCAGTGGAAAACACCAAAAATGAGAGAATTGTACTCATTGAAACACTGGGAAGAGGCCGTCTGTTCTGTCTAACCCAGCCCAGTAAACATAGGGACTGCCATTGTCCCTATGTTGTCCGCGCTTTCCGTTACGAAACAGAACTTGGAAACGCAGCTTTTCATGTGGAAGCTTCTGATTTTTATATGTTAGCAACAATGAGTTACATTTAAAAGATTATGAGAGCAAAACGAAATTTATTGGAGGACTGAGTATGACTTGTAGGTCTCTGGGTGGCATCAGGTGCAAAGAGAAACATTTTTTTCCTCCTAGACAGAGGGGTGACATCTATAACACAAAGAGGCTCATGACTTTGTAAAGTCAAGTGGGTGCCCAGTGTATGGCCTAGGATGTATTAGGAAACATGCTGGCATTCACTGTCATGGATAAGACAAATATGGGGCCTGTTACCAAAAGGTGGAGGAAGAAGAGAGAACTAGATGCACAACAATTTGGGAGCTGTGGGGAACCCTACAATCAGGGCTGCCTTCTGGAAACCTGGCTCCTCTCTGTGATGATGTATGAAGGCCATTTCCTAAATATGTTTGCACCACAGTGAGAGGTGTGGCTCAAAGTCCCATCATTCTGGCTCATTTTGCTTAAAGCAGAGATTGAGGAGATTACTTTTCATTTATACCACAATTTTGGAATATTCTTATGAGAATTTTGTGGAAGTCTTGACATAACATTTTTTTTAAAGATTTTATTTATTTATTTGACAGAGAGAGCACAAGCAGGGGGAGCGGCAGACAGAGAGAGAGGGAGAAGCAGACTCCCTGTTGAGTAGAGAGCCCAAAGTGGGGCTCAATCCCAGGACCCTGGGATCATGACCCGAGCTGAAGGCAGATGCTTAACCAACTGAGCCACCCAGGCACCCCTTGACATAACATTTTTTAAAAATTGAAATAAACATTCAAATATTTTATTCGCTAATGACTCAGAAGTCGTTTTAGTGAAAATTAAGCATAATTATACTAAATCTTTATAGTAACAAACTTGTCAATAAATTAAAAGAAAAAAATGACTTTTATATCCATAATAATTATATAGTGTATAATTATATATCTCCATAATTACATATATACATATGACACATGTATATAATATGTACATACATACTGTGTGTGTTTATAAACTCTATAACGGATATGCCGAACTTGAACAAGACATTTCATGCAAAACAAAATTATTATGAAGTTGGCAGCAAAAGTGATAAAATGACTTCCTTTTAAAATTTTACTTTTGTCTATTTTATACAGACCTATTTGGGATAATCCCAACTTATTTAGACCTCAGAGATTTCTACACAAAAACAGGGAATGAAAGTCTTGAGGACAAAATGTTGATATTCGGAATGGGGCTCTGGAAGTGTCTCAGGGAAGAAACTGCACAAAATGAGATATACATTTTCATCACTCCAGTGGCTCGAGCTGAAGAAATATCCTGGAGCTGGACTTGACTGGACACCCATGTGCAACTTAGCCAGGAAGCCAAAACGTATCAACTCCAAACAGAACCCCATTCTGTTTGCGTTCTTAGATTCTCAGACTGGGTCGAAGATTTCTTGTGTAATTCAGAAAAATTAATGGGGTTCAAATTCATTTGACAAGCAATTTAAAGATCCTACCCCACTAAACTGTACTATTAGTTCCTGTCCTTGTCTATCATCCTAATGTAGGAAGTGTTTTTTTAAAGTGTGTGGCATAGCCTCAGTTCTAATATAAGAGATCTTGTCTCATGAGCACATTCTAAGAAAATAATGAAGTGTGATGTAATTTGGGGCGTCTGAAGCCCGTGTCTCATGTTGTGGTGTCCCAGGTGTCACTCAGTGCTGTGAGTGGGGAAGAAGGTAAAGATGGGTGGTGGACTGAGCCAGCAGGCAGGGGCTCTGTCTTCCTTCTTTTTACCACAGCTTCCGATGGAGAGGTGCACTTATATTTGCTTTAAATATAGAATTTAGAATAAGAACAAGGTTCTGGTATTAAATATACTTCTTTTCAGTGGTCTAGGAAATAACAGATGCTCAAAGAGGTTCAGAGAAAGGAGCTACGCACCTAGAACAGCAAGGAAGATTTAATGGTGATGAGAACTGAGCTGCGCTAGATTTAGAAAGGTAGAGAAAAGGACAGGAGGGCAGATTTCTTCAAAATCCATTTTTATATCAGCTCTTATGTTTTCTGTATTAACAATTTAATTTTAGGGCAAGTTGGTGTTTTTACCATGTTACCGGTTTCTTCTCGCACCTGCTAAATACACTTGTGTATTGCTTTGCTAGAGCCGCCATAACAAAATACCATAGTCTGGTGACTTCAACAACAGAAATTTATTTTCTCACAGTTCTGGAAGCTGGAAGGTCAAGACCAAGGTATTGGCAGGGTTGGTTTCTCCCAAGGCCTCTCTTCCTGGTTTGTGGATAGCTACCTTCTCACATGGCCTTTTCTCTATGTGCACACATTCCTGGCGTCTCTCCTTTTTCTTTTTTTTTTTTAGCACTTGTTAGTATTTAATGAACCCCCCCAAACGTGGCTTCAAGCTACTAGAACGCAGGCACCCCCAACACCCTTAATCTTCTCCTCTGCTCTTCTATTGAAGAACTTGGCCTTCACGATGACAGGCTGTTTTGGGAGTTTTCCCTTTCCCAAAACTTTGTAGTAGCCCAATCGCACCACATCGAGGATAGGAGCAGCTCCAGTCTTGTTTTTGGCAGCATTTACCCGTGTCTGCTCACTGACCAAGGTCCACAGTTTATCAAGGTTGACAGTTGGGCAGAAGCTCTGGTTCCTCTTTAAGTGGTAATGTCTCATACCAACTTTTCCATAGTAACCTGGGTGACATTTGTTGAAGTTTCCTGTGGTGATGCATGCCACCAGCAGGCCTCCTGGCTGCTTCCGGGGCTTGCCGATGCGGCCGTGGCCGTGGCTCACGTGGCCCCAAAGTTTCCTGGTCTTCCTCAGTCTGGATGGCATGTCGGCAGCCCAGACGGAAAAGGCTCTCCTTTTTCTTAATAGGACACCAGTCATATTAGATTACAGCCTCCCCCTAAGAGCCTCATTTTAACCTAACTACATCTTTAAGGACCTCATCTCCAAATACAATTTCATTCTGAGACACCGGGGAGTTGGACCTTCAACATATGAATTGCGGGGGTGGGGGGGGGGGAGCAAGGAACACAATTCAGTCCATAACATGTTATGAGGGAAAAAAAAAGATAGCAATTAAAAAAATATATTTTTCAGTGTAGTACCCAGCGCTAAGTACACAGTCCTTTAATTGAATGTGGTAGTGAGGTAAGTCATATAAGGAACATAAAATGGACAGTTTGAAAGGCCATGTATTTCAGATTGAAGGGTTAAGGAGAGCTGTATCATAAAGGACTTGGAGTCAGAGCTGAGAGATAAGAGCATATCTGAGGTCTAATACACATGGGGAGGGCAGTGGGTGAGGGGAGGCTCTAGGTAATGACCTCCCCACTAGGACATAGCAATGGAAGCAGAGAAGTTAAAACAATTCAGAGACATTGAGAATTAGTGTCAGGACTGGGTCTTTCTTTCCAGATAATGCTGGATTTATGTATATAAATAAACAAATTGGATTGCTTGTCCTTTCTTGTAAAAGCTTTTGAAATTATTTATATTATCCCCATGACAGCGTGTCAAACTGAAACTATTCTTATATTTTCTCTGTAAAAAAACTGTCAAATCTTCTGTGTACTGAACAGTAATGGGGATGACTAGAACGCTACAGGAATCTGTTTATCTGGTATTTTCTTTAAAGAACTGTATCCTTCTAGCCTCTTGTTTTTGTTGTTTTTTCTAAGCAGTAGAGCAAATATGATTCTATACTTTTATTGTCACACATTGTATTATAAAATGCTAATTTTCACTTTTACTGTGCTCTTAAGGTGTAATTAAAGAGTGTACTATAAGCTTTTTGTATAATTCATAAGTTTACATTTTATGTATTTTTAGAAACGTAGATAAAACAAGGAAAAGGAAGTTTAAAAGCAAAGTAGGGATAACTTTTCTTGGTCATTTAATATGTAAAAATGAGTTACTTTTAATTATATGTATTTATCTGGAAGTAATATATTTTATACATTGTAATCTGAAGCAATGCAGTGTACCAAAATATTGTATTGAAATCACTTATATTAACATAAACACTTAAAATAATCATCTGGAAACCACACACAGAATTCTTTATGCCTCTAGAACAGTTGATAGTATATGGATCTATGCATCAGTGATAATCTAAGATGAGTGAAGTACCAAAAGTCATTACATATGAAGCAAAAGGCAGAGTTGTAAGAATTAGACATTAGCTACATGTAAGTATCTATAGATAACTTCCTGCCCTTCTTGTAGCTACAACCCCTTGGGGCTCTTTGTCACATTATGAAGATGAAGACCAGTCTAGAAACATTATCCACTGTGTGATGCCAGCGAGCACAGAATGTGTCTGGGCTCAAGTGGTTTTCAAAGAAGAAATCTTACACCAAAATTCAGAAAGGCATTTATATACTTCCATATTGCAATTCTCTAATTTCATCCCAGTTAAGCCTATCATGAAGGTGTAATATCAATCCAGGCAACAGGATAAGAAATCAGAACCACTTCTTAGAGGCAGAAGGGGATTTTACTATCTACATAATTACTAATTGGGCTGTAAAATCTACAGATGCTTCCAAGCCCTCCAGCTAGGTGGATACATGACTTAATGTTTCAGAATCACACAGGACTTCCCCAACAAAATCCAAGATTCATACCTTAAGCAAACAAAACAGCACCTGACTATGTACACTTAAATCAGAAATAGCAAGAGGGAGCTGTTTAGGGAGTACATCACTGGCTTTCTCTCTTAAGATAAGAGTAAAAATGCAGGATGCAGGCAATTGATTCTCCATCATATACATTTTTTTACCCGGAGAGAGCCAAAATCAATAAAAATCATAAAACTTTATAGGTCTTCTTCTTACCTTCAAGTTGTTTATTGAGAGTAGTTTACCTCAACCCAATAGGACTATCAGGTCGCCCCACCAGGAAGCTACACACATACGCATCATACCATTGCCATTACCCCCTGGGGACCAAAGCATATGGCATGAATGAATTTTCCAGCTAAGTGAGATGACCAAGCTCCCAAAGGTGTATCTCAATGAATCTTAATAAAAGTCTTTCTGGGTTTCTGATTTGAAAAGGCACTTACTACACGAACTTTCATAGTTTCAAGACTTTATAGTTTATTTATTTCTATCAGGTACTCACTGGGCTGGAATCATTTTATGCTCTCTTGGTCATATTTCCCTCCCAGCCCCAGCACCTGGTTTGGGTCATCATTTTAATGCCAATCTCCCCAACTTCCCTGCAAGCTCCACAAAAACAAGTCAGCTTAGCTTCCTGTTGTACCCACAGTGTCCAGCATCGTTGTAGGCATGGGGCAGACAATCAATTAGAGGTTTGCTTGATGGATGGATCTAGTTGGAGGAGCAGGAGAAGTTTTAGCAAAAGGAAACGTCTGAGGGGTGCCTGGGTGGCTCAGTCGTTAAGCGTCTGCCTTCGGCTCAGGTCATGATCCCGGGGTCCTGGGATCGAGCCCCACATCGGGCTCCCTGCTCTGCGGGAAGCCTGCTTCTCCCTCTCCCACTCCCCCTGCTTGTGTTCCCTCTCTCGCTGTGTCTCTGTCAAATAAATAAATAAAATCTTAAAAAAAAAAAAAAAGGAAATGTCTGAGATTTTCTAGTTTGGATATTATTTGTGGCTTGTGTGCTCCCAGTTTAACTTCTACTTGGTAACCTACATCTCCTCAGTCTGCAAATCTGTTCAGTCTTCTCACACTTGTTTAAGCTATAAGATTTAGGTCTCATCAAATAAGCCCTTTTTGCCCTACATTTTTTTGGCCCCAGACTCCAGCTAGAAATTAGCCGCCGGTCTCTTTCCCTAGAACCAGTGTCAAAGTATATCCTAGGCATTCAGGAAACTCTCCAAGGGTAGCAACTCAAATGTGTTCCAGAAAGTCACTATGTTTCTCCCACTCCAACCTCTTTGTCTTGTCAATGCACATACATATGGGCAGCTGACCATGTCATTGACTTCACCAGAAACTGACTTTTCTAGTAGCATCTGTCATTTCTTCTGCCCACTCTGAGACAGACAAGCAGTCACTACTTTCTTCCTATAATGTTTACACCCAAGGATGAGTGTTGGCATTTCCTATTTGTCAATGGCACAACCAAGAGTTACTGGTAATTCTAAAGAAAGCTTACTTGAAGGCTTGGGGATATTGGAAAGGACTGCACCCCTCCCCGACCCCCCCCTCCAAAAATCAAGTCCTGTCACCTACTGCCTAAGCCCAGACTGTGCCCAGGCCCGCATCCTTAACCAATTCCCTGCTCTCTTTGCTCCCTATGGACAGGTGCCATTCCCCCCCCACCCCTATCCCCATTAGAACTGTTCACTCTAGCTTTTGCACACTCTAAGGCTGGTCAAATAAAGAAACAAATTAGCCTTCTCTCAGTCCTAGAGAGAGGGGGTTTACCTTCTGACCCTTGCCCCAGGCATAACCTCTGAATTTCCACTTCCTACCCTAGGATTAACCCTTGCCAGGGATGACTAAAGCCAAAATATTTATTTCATTCAGGGACAATTTTAGGTCCCACAGAAGAAAGCTGGTCATATAATCTCAACAGGTATTCACATTGCTGCTTTCCAAAATCTGGGGGTATTTATTCCCATTTTCATCACCATGTTTTTTGTGTTTTTTTTAATTTTTTTTTTTTAAGATTTTATTTATTTGCGAGAGAGAATGAGAGACAGAGAGCATGAGAGGGAGGAGGGTCAGAGGGAGAAGCAGACTCCCTGCTGAGCAGGGAGCCCGATGTGGGACTTGATCCCGGGACTCCAGGATCATGACGTGAGCCGAAGGCAGTCGCCCAACCAACTGAGCCACCCAGGCGCCCCCATCACCATGTTTTTGCTAAAATCAGAAAAACAAGCATGCATCTTGATTTGTTCTACTTTTCTTAAGCTTCTGCTGTTGCATCGCCGAAGACAAAAGCTCTAGCAGTTTTTGAATATCTTCTGTGTCAGGCAATGTAGTAGACATTTTTAAATGATTAGTTTGACACAAACCATGGAATAGTTACTGACAGTATCTTTTTGTAGAAAATGAGGCTCAGAAAAAGGAAGTGATATATCTAAGATCATTCTGCTGATAAGAATTTAATCCGGGATGAATATCTATATCAAACTCAATTCAAAGCTTATATAGTTTCCATGATGGTAGCGGTTTCAAGAGTATATTCCTTAATTCACATGAAATTTTGGCAGCATCTTAATATATAAAATTATGTTTCTAGTCAAAATAAGGATCAAGAGCTTAGAACTTGGCCTCTTTGTCTCTCAGCCCCCCACCCATAGTGCCAGAAACCTAGGGGTAATACGTAGGATGGACTTAGGGAAACCATCTAAGTATATACGAAATGATTGAAATACATTCCAAAGTTACATCATTCAGAAAATCGATTTCAGGTAGAATAAAGCTTAAATGAAAAAAGCCAAACTTTGAAATGTTTAGAAGAAAGTATTTTTTGGGTGCCTGGGTGGCTTAGTCGGTTAAGCGGCTGCCTTGGGCTCAGGTCATGATCCCAGGGTCCTGAGATTGAGCCCCGCATCCGGCTCCCTGCTCCTCGGGAAGCCTGCTTCTCCCTCTCCCACTCCCCCTGCTTGTGTTCCCTCTCTCGCTGTGTCTCTCTCTGTCAAATAAATAAAATCTTAAAAAAAAAAAAGAAAATATTTTTAGAGAAATAAGGAAAAAATTCTTAAACCAGGTACAGAAAATGCACCAGTTAGAATGGCAAAAATGGACCAGGCAAGAAACAACAAATGTTGGAGAGGTTGTGGAGAAAGGGGAACCCTCTTACACTGTTGGTGGGAATGCAAGTTGGTACAGCCACTTTGGAAAACAGTGAGGAGGTTCCTCAAAAAATTAAAAATAGAGCTACCCTATGAACCAGCAATTGCACTACTGGGTATTTACCCCAAAGATACAGATGTAGTGAAAAGAAGGGCCACATGCACCCAATGTTCATAGCAGCAATGTCCATGATAGCCAAACTGTGGAAGGAGACGAGATGCCCTTCAACAGACAAATGAATAAAGATGTGGTCCATATATACAATGGACATTACTCAGCCATCAGAAAGGATGAATACCCAACTTTTACATCAACATGGACAGAACTGGAGGAGATCATGCTAAGTGAAATAAGTCAAGCAGAGAAAGACAATTATCATATGCTTTCACTTATTTGTGGAACATAAGGAATAGCATGGAGGACATTAGGAGAAGGAAGGGAAAAATGAAAGGGGGGAAATCAGAGGGGGAGACCAACCATGAGAGACTATGAACTCTGGGAAACAATCTGAGGGTTTTAGAGGGGAGGGGGGTGGGGGGACGGGTTAGCCCAATGATGGGTATTAAGGAGGGCACATATTGCATGGAGCACTGGGTTTTATATGCAAACAACGAATCATGGAACACTACATCAAAAACTAATGAGGTACTGTATGGTGACTAACATAACATAATAAAAAAAAAAAGAAAAAAGAAAAGGCAAAAACAAAAGCAAAAAGCAAAAACAAACAAAAAGCCAAAAAAAAAAAGAAAAACCCAAAGCAAAAATAAGCCACAGAGTGGGAAAAGATATTTGCAACACGTGTAACAGAGAGAGGACTTGTATCCAGAATTAAAAAGAATTTATTCGAATCAGTATGAAAAAGATCATCGGTACTGCCCTCCCCTACCCCCCAAAATGAGCAAAGTTTATGAATAGGCAGAAAAGCAAAAAGGAAAAGCCAAGAAATATGGGACATCACCCACCTCAGTAATAATCAGTGAAGTACATATTAAAGCACCCTAAATTACCTAGACTGGTCACAATTTACAAGTCTGACAATACAAACGGTGGTGCGTATTTGGAGAAATGAGATCTTGCTTTCCCTCTTGTTCAGGGTGTAAAGGGTACAACCAATATGAAATTTGGAAATTTTGAATAAACTTGAAGTTGCACTTACTTGATATTCAGCAATTCTGTTAGAGAAACGGTCACACGTATGCACAAGGCAAGCATTGTCCACTCCAGCTTTCTTTCTTCTTTTACTAAAAAACTGGAAATAACTTAATGCTTATAAATGAGATGTTAGACAAATGTAATTATGTTGCAGTTATGTAACAGAACACAATGGTGTAAACCAGTATACTAGCCTTCCATGAATCATGCGTAGGGATAATAAGCACAAAATTCAGTATCTTGTGGATTGTGCATGTACATTTTTATTGATTTTGTTGTTTGTTGTTACCTGGGAAGAAGAGTAAGATGTGATGTGGATAGAATGCTGACAAAAATACAACTTTGGGGGCACCTGGGTGGTTCAGTTGGTTGAGCATCCAGCTCTTGGTTTCAGCTCAGGTCACGATCCCTGGGTCCTGGGATCGAGCCCCGCCCTGGGCTCTGTGCTCAGCATGGACTCTGCTTGTCCCTCTTCCTCCCCCTCTGTTTCTCCCCCGACATGCACACACACACGCTCTCTCTCAAATAAATAAAATCTTAATTTTTTTTCTATTTCTTTTTATGCTTATGCTCTGAATATAGTATTGCATTTATTTGAGATTATAAATTCTCTCTACTTCTGTGAACTCATGTCAAAGGTGAAGAAAGGCTTAAGGATGGCAAATCTCTGTCATAAAATTCATGGATTTGGTCTAGAGAGGGGGATGCTCTTCAGACTCTCTGACTAGACAAATGAACTTTGACTTCAAACATCAGGTTAAAGAAGCTTGACATTAATTAAATTAAAACAAAATCTGGCAACTGAGAATAGGAAACAAAAACTGTTCCTATAAAACCTTAAAAGTCAAGGATCATTCACTGAATTATTAAGAAGCTCTCCACACCTACAAAACACTTTGTTTAGTTCTTAACGAGTGTTTTCAGGTGCCTATTCTAAGCCAGGCATAAAATAGATGACTAAAATACATCCCTAACTGGGGCCCCTGGGTGGCTCAGTCGTTAAGCAGCTGCCTTCGGCTCAGGTCATGATTCCAGGTCCTGGGATCGAGCCCCGCATCGGGCTCCCTGCTCTGCGGGAAGCCTGCTTCTCCCTCTCCCACTCCCCCTACTTGTGTTCCCTCTCTCGCTGTGTCTCTCTTTGTCAAATAAATAAATAAAATCTTTAAAATAAATAAATAAATAAATAAATAAATAAAATATACCCCTAACTTCAGAAGCTCTTTAAGGGAAAGGCAAATATTGACAATTGTGTATATGTGTGAGTATATATATATAGTTATACATACATATTTTTAATTGTTCAAGGACTGGCCATAAAAAGTGCAAGCTTCCTTTTCTCCCTCATGCAAATAAGGTGGGTGTGCCTTTGACAATTCCTTTGCAATTTCCGTTTTGTAAAAAGTCCATGGCAGGGTGAATGTCCTTTTTTGATCAAGTATATTTGTATAGTTCTGCCAATTTACTTCTTTGCACAGCTGGTCCCTCTCCTAAGTCTTTATTCTTTCATGCCTCTGTGCTAACCTGGCCTGTTTTATACCATTCTCCAGCATTCCGTGCTTTGTGGTCCTCACTGGGTCTCAGTGTAACTCTTAACTGTTCTGACCTTCATCCATCTGTTTAGAATCGCCAAGGACTTTGCCACCTCAGGGTAGGTGAGAACAGGGCAGTTTAGAATCCAGCACCTTGGGAAGAGGGTTTCAACCCCTTTGGAAGGCAGAACTTCAGCTACTGTCTTAGCAGTGCTTAGTGTCTGGAACATAAAGTCATTCAGCATGTGCTCAGATCAATCATTCCCAAAGTATTTATTGGCAGTCTACTTCATTGGGCCTTCATGGGCTATGGAAAAGTGTGTGAAAAGGCTCTCCAAAGTTAAAATTGTGGCGGGCGGTGAAATGATTTATAAGGTGATCCCTCTTTAGTTAAATATTTCAGAAAACTGAGAAATGGAGCCTGGG
This sequence comes from Neomonachus schauinslandi, assembly GCF_002201575.2. Classification (NCBI taxonomy): domain Eukaryota; kingdom Metazoa; phylum Chordata; class Mammalia; order Carnivora; family Phocidae; genus Neomonachus; species Neomonachus schauinslandi. Next base: position 15,263,870 of record NC_058415.1, read on the forward strand.
ATATCAGAACTGTTCTTTGGAGCAGAAACAATAATTGCCTTCGGTTTTGAATTAAGAATCAGAGGTGTTGTTTTTCCCCCAGCGGTTGGGTGAGGTAATATGAACCCAATTATTCTACACCTGGGAAGCTGCTGTTTGTGTTTTTGGTTAAAATGTTTATAAACTATTCTCTCCATTTAAAGAAAGTGAACTTGCTTCCTTCTCCTCCCTACTGCTTCCTGTTCTAAACTACAAACACAAGTTTGCTGGGGAATTTTTTATTAAACCATACATACAGAAAGCTGCGCAAAGTACAAATTTAAGGTTTAATGCATGTTTACAAACTGAACACCACCAGCATCCTGGAGCACCGCCCCCCCCGCCCCGTCATTTTGTGCCTTTTTCCAGGTTCCAATCTCTGTGCCCCAATCCTGCCCTCCAATGTCATTGTTTGGCTTATCTGTTTTTGAATTGTAAATGGGGGAATCACACAGCTTGTACTCTTTTGGGCTTGACTTCTTTTGTGCTCCCAAGTCCGACCCATGTTGTGTGCAGTTTTATTTCATTCCTTCTCACTGCTATGGTATTCCATCAGGTAAATACACCACAATTTATGATTCTTCTCTGCTGATGGAAGCCACTTGGGTAGTTTTTAGTTTGGGTCTATTCTGACTGGTGCGCTATGCACATTCTGATGGACATTGTTTTGGTGAACATATGTGTACCTTTCTGCCGGCCATACAAACATGGGACTGGAACTGCCGAGTCATAAAACATTCACATGCTTATCTTTTGAACCTCCAACTGGTTTTTCGGCTTGGTTGTATCAGTGCGTACTCCCACCAGCAAGGTAAAAGAGTTTTCGGATTTTTCCACACCCTCTTCAACAATTGCTGTTTTCTGTATTTTTGTGCTAGCCACCAAGATGGCAAACATGCCCTTATTAGAGAGGCAGATGGTCAGAAACATCCCTGGCCTGTTACCTTAAATGAACTTGATTTTGGCAATGTGAGCTGGTTCGTTCTCTCTTAATGAAACGAATCTAGGGCAGACTGAGTGCATTCATCCACTGAAGTCCTTCAAAAGTGAATGATCTCACAACCCTCTGCCACCTCCCCTCAGAGACAAATGATCTTAGCTCACAGGTACCATGGCCTCCTGAGAAAGTAGGTTTTGCCAACACTATCTTTTTCTAGTTTCCTTGGGAAGAGATCCTACAGGATTTTCCCCATTTATCAAAACAATCCCTGCCTTCAAAATATATCTGTTACAGCAATGTCTATGTTTTGTTCATGACTCCAGGGGGAGGGTAGAAGTGGTTATTAATACCTGTTGATCTTGTGGTGTATGTCTTTTATATTTTTCAGGATGCTACTTTTCACCGCAACAGTTGAGGCTGAAAAACAAGATGTTCTCTTTATTGATTCACATTTCTAAGATTCCTCCTTGGTCAAAAGTGTTAGTCTGCTGACCCTTCCAAACTTTTGTCTTTCTGACAGGAAAAGAAAATCAGGGAGAGAACATTTTGAGATCTTACTATGTTCCATTGTCTTTGTGCTTCTTTTGCTCCATATATTTTCCAACTAATAGCATTCTGTTTAGCATTTACTTATTTTAAAGTAAAGACTTGAATTAAGTTTCATATTTTTTCTGAAAGTGTCATTGCCTTGGAAAGGTATTTTTTTGGTAATACAAGCTTAAGTTTTAACTCTGAAATTCTTCCAGTAATTTGGTTGAGAAAGTTTGAAATTTCTCTTCCTGTTGTATATAGTGAGGTGACCCTATGAATTCCACAGTGAATTTTATATGCAATGATCCTTCAATAGCTAGTCTCTAAAAAAAAAAAAAAGAACCCACACTTAATTTATAAATATGTCTTTGAATTTGCCTCTTCATTTTGTTTATGGTTATCTCTTACCATAAAAATACGTAATTTAAAAATAGCCAAATCCATCTGGTGTTTCCTTTATGATTTTTGAGATTCCTGCCATACTTAGGAAAGCCTAAATTCCTTACCCCAAATTTATACAAATGGCCTCTTACAGTTCCTTCCAATATTTAAAAAACAGTACGGATCCAGTTTTTTTTCTTTCTGGATAATCAATCACATTAGCACCATTTATTAAATTAGTCACTCTTTTTAAGTTAGATTAAAGCCACATATATACTGATCTTTCTGTGAATGCTCAATCGTATGTGACTAATATGTTTATGTATTGCTGTGCTAATATTACACACTGTTGACTGCAGTAACTTTCTAGTTATCTTAGTATCTAGAAGTCTTCCACTTCGCTTTCTTAATTGTTCTTATTCAATATTCATACATTTCTTGACTACTCTCCAAGATTTGTTCTTCTACATACATTCCAGAATCATTTTATATGGTTCTGTAGACAAGCTCATTGAGATTATAATTTGAGTTGCATAACATTTTATATTAATTTTGGAGGTACTGACATTTCTATAGTTAGTTCTTATTCAAGCTATTTTATGTATTTCTTTTGGATTTCATAATTTAATTTTTATGTCTTATACTATTCTTGCTATATTCAGGTCTAAATATTTTCTTGTTTTGTCTGTATTATAAATGGATATATTTTTCCACTTTATTTTTAAACAGAGAAAAAGCTATTGATTTTCATAAAGTGTCCAATCAGAGTTAATCTTGGGAATTTTTCAGAAGCTACTGGGAAGAGGTGCTCACCTTTCCTCCTAAGCAAGAGATTATGAAAAACACCTTGTCATGAGAAACCTGAGAATCAACTCAGAATCTAGAGATGGAGACGTAGCAGATCCTAGAGCTATCATGTGAATTTCTGGAACAACACTATCTGAAGCCATTATCTTTTGTCCTTTTCAGTTACTCAAGCCAATAAATTTCTCCTGTTTCTGTTTGATTTTAGCAGGGTTAAGTGTAGGTCTTACTTTTCTTTGCTTATCAAATAAGATGGATATGGAAATTTGAAACCGACTCTTCCAGAAAATTCCAATGGTGGGTCTTCAAGGAAATGCCAGGTTACACTCTACTACTATAATAAGGAGAATAATTTAATGGAGTAGAGTTGAAGAAAAGACAATTGCTGAAATGTCATCCAAGATGTGTAGGATAAAACCAAAATTGCTTCATTAGAGAGTTCTTTTAAGAGATACTGATGTAATAAAAAGTATGAAGGTTTCCAAATGCAAAACTGTAAAACTAAAGTAAATCGGTTATATGAAAGGATCATGAAGGGCATTTATCTTCCAGTGCCTGTGCAACATAAATTTGACATATTAACATTTCCCTTCTAATGGAGATGTTAGAAATTCACTTGACAATCACTATTTTATTCAAGGCAATTTTATTAATTAAGAAACACACCTAATCATATTAATAGCATAATTATGTTCTTTCACTCAAAGAAAATATAGCTTGAACCCACAATGACATCCTGAAATTTCTTTTATATCCATCTTGTTTATCCAGCTGACTGGTTTCTTCATTATTGGCTTTCTGACAAATCATTGCACAACTCTGATTTTGTTTGTTTTTCAGCTTTAAAGTCCCATTCAGACCAATCAGTGGCTTGCAAATATTTGATTATATTTGAGATTATATCCAGGAGACTCTTTTGCTTCCTGTTTGAAACTGGTTGAGACTCCAATAGGATTAGGACTGACCATTTATGACTCAGAGTTTCAAAACAGAATCTCTGTATCATTTGATAATTCACTCATGTATTCTTTCATTTCACTCCACACATTCATTTGGGTGTGACTCAAAGATCTTGCTCTCATGAAACTTAGATTTCAAAGAGGAAAGAACAAGTAAACAAATAAAAAATACATAAACAAAATATAAATTATGTCAAGTGGTGGTGAGCACCGCGAAGTAATGTGGAGAGAGGAGGACAGAGAATGGCAGAGGGGAGGGGTGGGGATGTCCCTTCATGTGACAGGGAGGACAGGTGAATTAGGGACTAAAAGGACATCTAAGGGATACACATGGCAGACAAGGAAAGAGACCCTGAGACAAGAATATGCTTAATTGTACCCCAGGAATGGCAAGAATGCCTGCAGGGCTGGAGTCCTATGAGGAAGCAGGAGAGACAGAAGACAGGTGCTAAGGCGCTTGATCATCAGGGACATACTTGTTTTAAAAGATCGCTCTGTTTGCGTATGAGAATAGACTAAGAAGGGCAAGTGTAAAGGGCTATTACCTAACTTGCGGTGTCTCTTTCCCGATTGGATGGGGGCCCCCAAATGTGGGGCGACGATCGATGGATCAAGTGGAAGCTGGTGGTGAAGGCAGTGAAAGGATTCACCTGAGGAAGAATAAAAGAGAGAAAAGTTGATCGAATACACCGCCTGGGAGCAGGAGGTACTACAGCAAAGGAGAGAGACTATCTGCAAGGAGGCAGTGGGTGGGGGCTGCATTTAAAGGGGGAAGGTGAGGAGGTATGCGGTGCATGGAACTTTCCCTTTTTTTGGTAACTCTGCCTGGTTGTAAGGAGCCCAGTGGTCAATTAGGGCCTATGGATATTTTGGAGATGGGTCACCTGATGGGCCTGTCTGGATTCAGCCAGGGGTCGCTATGGGCCCTTTCTGCCTTGGTCAAGTTTCCATTGCTCAAGCCTGTTGTCTAAAAGCGGTCTCTTGGAGAGAGATGTACGTCAGGACCGTAAAATGAGAAGTGACATTAAATGTTGCAGCGTGGAGGTCATTAATGACCTTGACAACATTAATGTAGAAAAAATGAATTTTATGCTTTGACAGAAGGTTATACATTTTCCATAGCATGCTTTTCTGGGTATTCAGATTCTAGGGCAAAACCAGTGAAGTGACTATTAGGAGAACACAGCAGAGAGATGATGATGCTTAGACCAGGGAACTCTAAGTGAGAAGAGGTCAATCTCTGGACGTGTTTTGAATATAGGTGCAGAGAATTTGCTGGATATGAAACAGGGCTCATATCTCTCCGTGTTCCACCAGAAAAGATATGGGACATTAAATTAAGATAATCAGAAGTGTGTTTAATAAAGGAATTATTTAGAAATATGTCAGCAGGGCGTAGGGGAACCCAAGGGACAGGGCGATGCCCTGACGAATGAAGGAAAGATGTGGTTATTCAATCTTGGAAGTTGAAAGCCCAGTATAAAAACCTGTGTCAAGTGGAGTTAGAACAGTGCCTCATAAAAATACAGACAAGGGAATCAATGCTTTGACCTCCCCCTCTTCCCCACCTCCAATCTTCAGCAAAGGCTCCCCACTGACTGAAACCAATTGCAAGACAAAGGCAAGAGAGAATCTCGATTTAGTTCCTACAGGTGGGCTTTCATTGTCATGAATCAAGGTGTAGAAGGGTGGAGAATGAGCCTGGAGGACACGTGGAAGACACATAACCCTTCAGACTTGGCTTGAGTACCTGGAACTGCCTGATGATGGGGTGTATGTGGCGTGCAGGTGCTTTGAAAAAGGGTTAGATTAAAAGAAATCAAAGTTCAGTTTCAGATAACACAGTTTTATTTGGCAATTTGACAGATGTGAATTTTAAAAATGTACGTCAGGAGTACTTGGGAGTAGTTGGGACTGAAGATCTCATAGGAGGAATTTTAAGCATATAGTAGATTTATAAACCCTTGGAACTTGTTGAAATCACCTTGTCAATGAGTACTGATGGAGAAGAACTCATGAAAAGCAAAGGGGACAGCAAAGAAAATTTTCTGAAAAAAGAGGGAGTCATTAGTTATGTCAAAAGCTGTTAACAGTTGAAGTGGGATGATTACTGAGAAATGACATTAAGTTTTTCAATGTAGAAGTCATTAATGACCTTCATAAGATTAGTGTAGAAAAAATTGTGTTTCAATGGAAAACAAAGCATCTCATGGCAACGTTTTTGGGTGATCAGTTCCTTGTCCTTGAGCAATTTTTGCAACTGTTTGTGAACACAGGTAAGTGACAGGGAAATTCTGGCTTGTCTGGTAGTATTTAGTTGACATTTTCTGTCCAGTTTGGTAGTGACTTAACTGTCTATGGAAAAACCAGTTTGGTTTCCATTCTGCGATTCATTTCAACATCCCTTTACTCCATACAAATTTGTGCTGTTTTGACTTTTTCTTTGAACTGGTTATAATACCTGCCTGGTTCTCTCATATTACACGAATAAAAGAAATTCTTTCATGTTCATTTTATATCTGTATGAGGGTCACGATTTTACTTTTTTCTGAAAATTATCTTCGAACATTAGTTTTGGTGTAGGGATGTGGGCCGAAGACTGATTCAAGCTGTTTAAGGGGAAACAGGGTCGAGATGGTTGGTTTGATATTCAGCGAAATCTTTTTTGGTAAAGCACATTGAAAATTGTTAATAGAATTTACCAATCAACTTTTTAAAGAATGGTAGGAAAACAGACGCTTGAATAATAAGAAAGCAATCTAGAGGGGTACATGAGTACTAGATGTGCCCTTAGGACAGGAAATAAAGCTGGAGACCAGAGCTGAGTAGGAGGGAGGAGACTGAGGGTGACTGAGGACCCCCTCGAATAATGCTGGGATTCTTCAAATGGTCAACTCTCAAAGGCAAAACCTGCTTTCCCTTAAAAACAGAGATGGTGAAAGTACTTGCCTGTTTTGGCCCTAGCTCTAGTTGAGGCAGAATAAAATACTCGCTGAGAATTCCTAACCACAAACTAGCCTACACTGTGGATGTGTGAGGAACACAAATAAGGCAGGTTTAGAGAGAACATAATAAGCTAAAGGAGTAATGGTGTGACCCAAGAGAGATTCTTGTCTAGGTCCTTGTCTGTCACCTCCTTGCTACCCGGACATGCAATGTTGCAAAGGATGACCTCTCTATTTCACTACATAATTCAGCTGGAAGGCCGTTTCTTGCTTCACCCTGGCTTACAAAAGCCCAAACATGGTTCTTTCATTGCAGTGCACACATACAAGGATATTAAAATCTGCAGATTCCATCCTTCTCCAATTCTTATCTCACAAAAATTGGTTGGCTACATAATAATATTTACTTAAGTTTTTACTTTGCCATTTGATCCTCCAATTAATCTGCTTACCCAGGCAAGAACATTAAAAAAAGAAAAAGAGTTGTTCTCATATAATTCTCCTCCCCTCTCCTCACATATTTTATTTTCTTTCAAACAAACATTATTTTCCTTTGCTGAGATGGAGAGTTAGTTAAATTAATAATTCAGAAGGGAAAAAAAATCTCAGAATGAGAAACGAAGCTTCAAGTAAAATATAAATCTTAGTTCACAATCTCAGAGAGAGTATTTATGTTTAAAATAAACTTAGACCTTTCTCTGAGCTCTAATCCCACGGTAATTCAATCTGAATCTGTTTTGGAGTGAGTAAGTGAGCAGCCATCTTACGAAAAACAGGACATTTGGGGGAAGCCCTTTGATCTTGCACCCATTTGGTTACCTCTAAGATGCCTTGTTTTAGCTCATACAGGGCTACTGAAATCTCAGATCCTTGGCTTTCTGTTCCATCTGGAAGCGCAGTAAACTCTGCAAAGGCTATAAACCGAGCCTAGACTGCAGACTCTCAGTGCATACAATGCAGTCACCCCCCTCCCACCTAATCAAAAACTCTCCTCATCTCCTGAAATGCTCTGAGGGATTAAGCTCTAGGTTCCAACTGGGAATGCCAGATCTCCCTTTCCACCCCGATCTTCAGAGGATGCATCCCCTCCCTCCTCTTTACCACAAAAGGCACTGGTCTCCTTTTCCCCTACCAGGCATGATCCCTTCCAGGGAGACCAGAAAGACAATCCTTTCCATCCTATAGCACGAACCTCCTATGAGGCGAGAAAGCATGAAGGAGCTTGCTGCCCTCTTAGAGTGTACTTGAGTGGGGAAAAGTGCATCAAAGACAAAGCACGAACTAATATCTCAATTCTACAATTTCATAACTTTTACAAGAGTGCCCTCCCCTCATAACCTGAAATGCCTGATAAAGGAGGGCAAGGTCCATCTGGAACATACCGTCCAATTTGTGGGTGAGTGAAGGAAGTGCCCGAAGCCTCCATCAGTGGCCTGAACTTTACACGCTTATTACAATCAGTTTTTTTTTTAATTCCTGAAATCTGAAGCCAGAGAAGGAACGAAACTTAGATTACAAATGTTGTCATACATTTATTTAAAAATTATGTCATTCTACTTATGCAGATGTTTCACGTTCTTTTGCAATCTTTCTGAACCCTTTGTATTAGCAGTATCCTTGAGTGTGTTAAAGAAATGAAATCATCTCTTGTCTCCCATGGGCAGGTGAGACTATGGTGGAACGATCTTGCCAGGAATAATAAGCAGGTGAATGTTGCTTTTGCTAAGAAACCAATGGAAATAGGTTTACTTTTTTTAAAAAATATTTTATTTATTTATTTGAGAGAGATAGAGAGAGAGGGGGGGAGAGCACAGAGGAAGAGTGAGAGGGAGAAGCAGACTCCCTGCTGAGCAGAGAGCCCAACGTGGGACTCAATCCCAGGACCCTGAGATCATGACCTGAGCCAAAGGCAGACACTTAACCGACTGAGCCACCCAGGCGCCCCGATAGGTTTACTTTTTATAAATGCCTTGTCAAATATTCATACATAATTAAATTAAAGATATCATTGTACTGCAAATGGCAAATGATCATTCCTCAACAAACCAGAAAGTCTATTCGGGAGCATCATGGGTCACAGACAGATGACACTTCAATGAGTATGTGTTTGTTGGAGACAAACCTGGGCCAGGAAAGAAATGGCTATTACTTTTGTCAGGTCTTTTGTTTCTTGGGAATGTAGGACTGTGTTGATTGGTTGAGAAATTTAAAAGTTGTTTTTGTTTTTTTACCTGTCAGTGTGTTCTTAATTAAAGTCATATTAGACTGAAATTTTATTGTTCTCATCCTTTATTTCAGTCTGAGAAATAAGTTGGGGATGTGAGCATTTTTAAGCCCCTTGCATTGCATTTATTATGTGGATCTGGGAATCTCTAAAGGCCCATTGACTTTGTACTTAGAAGTGGTCACAGAAAACATCCCTGGTGAATACTGAAGAGAAACAAGAGAGGAAGAGAACGGGATGAAAGATTACGATGCATGTTGGCATTCTAGCATTTCCTCACAACAGCACCCCATTCAAATAGTCCGGTTTTGCATAAAATGGTTGAAAATATAGTTGAAAGCTGGCATCACTAACATATACTCAATGCTCAACTCCCAGTATTTGATCAGTTCTGGGATTTTTTTTTTTTGCTTTTGTTTTGTTTTGTTTTGTTTTGTAAGCAGGAGAAGGGAACCCAGCCAACCTTTTTGGATGTTGGAATATGCATACTCTAGGCGCCACCTACTGGCTATTGGTTGACAGTGCCCCAAATCCTAAGCAACTAAAACCCAAAAAACCTGATTCTTTCCCCAAACCTTTCATTTATCTTCTTCCCTTTCCTCCCTCTTGTTGCTTTTCTATTCATTTCTCTTTATTTCCCTTTTCCTGTTAGAAATACTCTGACTTTCTCAATATAATTCTCATACACGATTGTCTAAAAGAAGCCTTTTGTGACATGTGGACAGGCTGCAGATGGGGAAAAAAGAGGTCCATGTCAGGTCATATGTCTTCACCTTAAAAATGATGCCTCATGGCTAACTGGATTCAGAAAGGCATTGTTTTATATATTAACTATTTTTAAAGATTTTTATTTATTTGAGAGAGAGAGAGAGAGCATGCACAAGTGGGGGTCAGAGGGAGAGGGAGAAGCAGTCTCCCTGCTCAGCAGGGGCTCGACATGGGGCTGGATCACAGGACCCTGGGATCACGACCTGAGCCAAGGCAGACACTTAACTGACTGAGCCACCCAGATGCCCCTATATATAACTACTAATACTTCATATTAAGGTTTAATATTTTCCCGCCTGGACTTCACTGAATCCCAATTTCCCACTAGCTAGATGTGAGCCTGCACAACCTTCCATGACTCTATATTCTTACTTGGAAAAAAGGCAGTGCTTACATCCCATAACTCACAGTAATGCGAGAACTGAATGACGTAAGCACCTAAATTCTTTGGCAGAGCACTTTCCCATGCAGTAAATAAATGTGCAATAAATGTTTTCTGTTATTATAACACCTCTGAGGACACAGTCTGTGTTTTCATTCACTTCTATAGCCTTAGAGTGCAGAGAAGGGGGTTTCTACAAGGTAGGAACTTAATAAATGCCTTTTGAGTTAAATATTTAGAAAACATGAAATTATTTGCAAATAAACAGTGTTACTATTTCCATCCTTGAAATTCTAATATTTTTTTCTTAGAGAAGATATTTGAAAATATTTAATCAGTATTTCCTGTCTCAGTACAGAGCAGAAAATGCATTATGTATAGTACAGTAGAAAAAAACATTATTACCTATTTTTACAATGTTTTTAATGCCGTTTCAAGTTTATGATTACCACATAATGGTAATAGCTAAAATGTATTGGAAATGCACTCTCAACCAGGCATAGCCCTAAAATCTTTCCACTTTTCATCTTATAACACCCTGTGATGGAGATACTCTTTTACCCTCATTCTAAGATGAGAACACTTTAACATATAGTCATTAATTAACTCATTAAAATCATAGGTAGTAAGTGGGCTATCTAGCTTTCGAAAGGACGTTTGAGATTCAGTTTGTGTATGTTTTTATTCCTATGGCATTATAATTTCTAGACAATTAGGATAATTGGAATCAAATTTCAACTACCCCTTGACATTCCCTTGCTAATCCTCTAAGATCTTGCCAGTTTAGTTGGATAATTTTGCTTTGATTTCAGGTGTGGCTGGTTTCTTCATTTTGTTTTCTTTTGTTTTACTTTATTTGTTATGATATCTCAGTTTGCCCACTGACTATGTTTCATAGTTATCGGAAAGGATAAAAATAAATATTAGAAGGCTTGTTTTTCTTTGCCTCAGCTTGGATCAAATTTATAAAGTGCAGAAAGGGCCTTTGTGATGATGTTCCAGAGACTGGGAAGGATGGGGTAATGCAGGGAGTCATATGGAACAGGTCTGCAGAAAGGAGAAGCCAACTTTCTTATCATTCCACCATAGTGGAATCTTTTAGTCTTGGCTAAATTATTTTAGTTGACTTTCCAAAGGGTTAAACAAATTCATGGTCCTCTATTGTGGTTTTAATTGGATTTTTTTTTTTTTAACCAGGGAGATTGGATCATAGTCATGTAATTTAACAATATTCTAAAATCAAACATAAGTGCTTTCTTTGTGAAATAATTTGTTCAATAGTTTATATAATTATTTTCTTTTATTAATATAGATAATGGAGTTTTCTAGAAATGCATTCATTTGGATTTCTGACTTTATATTTTCTCCTTGGGATAAGATGAAACATTTCCCAATGTAATAAAAAAGAAAAGGTAACTATGAGAGCTGATAAGTGCATTAATTAACCTGGTTATGGTAATCATTTCACAAAAGTATATATATTAAATCATCATGTATACATTAAAAGTTTCTTTAGAGGGTGCCTGGGTGGCTCAGTCGGTTAAGTGTCGGACTCTTGATTTTGGTTCAGGTCATGGTCTCAGGGTCCTGGGATCCAGCCCCACGTTGGGCTCCATGCTCAGCGTGGAGTCTGTGTGAGATTCTCTCTCTCTCTCCCTATGCCCCTTCCCCCAAAAATAGAGAAAGAGAGAGAGAGATAAAAGTTTCTTTTAAAAATGAATGCTAAAAAAAGAAATAAATATCCTTCCCCCCCTCATAAATTTAGCACAGAAAGTTATAAAGTAGCATTTAATTCAGTGTTGAAAGAGTTGAGTGTTATAGTCCAAAAATCTAAAATTAAGACCTGGCATAGCACTTGGGATTAGTTGAGCAGATTAAAGAAACAATTCCCCAATCTCCACCAATCTGCAGAATTTACTTTGGATAAATTACCTCTCTTGTGTCTAATGGGAACTGACTTTGACAAGCTTTTGAATTTTATGTCTATGCTTAACCAGATGTTATTAACAATTCTGTTTATGGACTACACCATCTCATTCTCTTCCAAATCAAGAAGAGTTTGACCTGGTTTACATTTAATTTTGAGAGGGAGAATTCTTTATTGGTTTATCCTTCCAGTTCTCTTTTAGCTCCTCTGCCGTTTCTTCTGAAGCTTTATGAGCCATCTGTTGTGAGGTGTGTCTTTTGATATTTGTCCCATTCTAAGGGAGAACAGTATTATTAATGTAAGATATATCCAAGAGTAGACTTAAACTCATTTCAGATGATAACTCAAAAGAAACAAATGAATCCAAAATCAAAGAAATGATTATGTTACATTTTATAGCAAAAGGAGTTTTTTAGATATAATTAAGGTCCATAATGAGTTGACTTTGAGTTAAGTAAAGGGGAGATTATCTTGAATGGGCCAGGCCTAGTTAGGTGAACCTTCTAGAAGAGGGACTGGGGCCCTCCTGCGGAAGTCAGAGAGATTATCATACTGGCCTTCCGCAAGTATGAAAGGGCCACATGGGAACTGACCAGCCCCTAACAGTTGAGCTCAGCTCCCTGATAACAGCTGACAAGAAAATAAGAACTTCAGTCCTACAGCCATAAGGAATCCTGATTTCTGCCAACAGCCACATGAACTTGGAAGAGGATCCCAAACTCTACAAAGGACCACCACCTGACCAACATCTTGACTACAACTTTGCGGGATCCTGAACAGAAGGCCAACTAAGTTACACCTGGACTCATGAATCACAGAAACAGATGTTAAATGCAGGTTGTTTTTAGCCATTGAGTTTGTAATAATTTGTTATAAAGCAATAGAAAATTAACATACCTTGTATTTTAGTTCAATTTTTGAAAACCAAGGCTCTGGGATTTTTTATGTACATCCAATTAAGTTTGCATGTGTTTGATGAGAGAAGAAACCCTATTCTTTTTTCTCACGACAGCATTTTTGGAGTTTAAAGAAGCATTTGGAAGTTAAGCATGAGTTTATCATATGACCCAGCAATTCTACTTGTAGATGTTTACACAAAAGAACTAAGAACATGTCTATACAAAGATGTGTTCATAAATATTCATAACACTTGTTCACAATAGCCTAACAACAGGCAAATGGACAAATTCTGGTCTATCCATACAGCAGGAATACTCAGCAATAGAAAGGAATGACCTACTGAAATACAAAAATATGGGTGATTCTTAAAAACATTATGCTGATTAAAAATGGAAAATCCAAATATAAACTAGTACCTACTGACTAATTCCATTGATATGAAATTCTAGAATAGGCCTCTATAATCAAAAGATCAATGGTTGTTTAGAGGAGGGAGTGGGGAATAAGGAATGTTTTCCAGTGATGAAATGTTTGTATCTTGATCATGGTATTTGTTACACGGGTATATACATTTGTTAAAACTCATTGAATTATGCACTGAAAGAGGTCATTTTGGAAGGAAAAAAGTTCGTCTTTGTGAAAAGCTCATTTTAGTGAAACTATACCACGATAAAGCTGATTAACAAAAACAGCATCTGGCACATAGTAAAACATTCAACAAATATTTGTGAATTTACTTAATGTCAATTTTGTTCTTTAAATAACTTGTAATTTTAGGAAAAAATCTATTTTTTATAATAGCCCACTTGGGTCAGTTTATAAAGAGATTCAGAACACAGATTACAGATTTGGAAAGTACAGAATGAACGTCACAAATTATCTCACCTGTCAGCAATTGTGGGATACCTGCAGTAATTACTTTAGGGAGCTTGCCATTTCTAATGCAATCCAGTGTTGATTTCTCTAGGTCTTGAGGATTCAGGTGACTTTTAGGCATCAGAAGATTTCTGAAAAGATGTGCTACAAATTCATAAACAACATAGTTTAGAAAGTCACAAAGACTTTGAGGATCATAATAGTACATTTTGATACTGGAATTAATGCATTCTGAGTAACAGGTAACATATTAAGTAAAACCACTTTAAAAGTTTGGGGTCCCATTATTCCTTAGAGAATAGTACTTTCCTGTCTTTGGATGTATTAGGATAGGGTGTTCCTTTACTAGCCATGAGTTTAAATTGTCAGATTTTTAAAAATAAAATCACAACCTTGAGAAAGTTAATATTCACAGAAAATCAAAATAAAGTAAGATATTTGTAGGAAACTTGGCAATGCATATCAAAAGGGAGAGGAATATAATTGCTTTGCTTTCAGATGTTTCATGAAATTTTCTTCTCTACGCAGATCTCCAATAAGGTAGGATTTGTTAAAAGCTATGACTCTACATTGAAAGCAATAATTTCATTAACTAGTGAATGATATAAATAAAATTCAAAAATTATGTCTCATAAATTCATAACTCTTCAACGTATTTTTCATGATTCCCTGGTACATCCTTCCACAACCTTCATGAAACCAAATGTTTGCCGACTTGAGATTAGCTGTTTTCTTGTGCTCAAACATTTCAACATCATTTGGTGAGCAGATAATGGATTCTTTGCTGAGCAGCTGAGATTTCACAATATATAATGTGGACCTGCTCAAACTGATGAGATCATTTTTGACAGAAGCTTTGAACTTTCTACTTAACCACTACTCAAATTCTCTTCCACCATTAGACCCATGGACAAAGTTGTTGTTTTTTTTTTTTTAATTTTTAAAAATTTATTTATTTATTTGAGAGAAAGCGAGAGAGAGAGCATGGGAGTAGGGGGGGTGGGGCAGAGGGAAAGACAGAAAGAATCCTCCAGCAAGGCCCCTGAGCTCCCAGGACCCCTAGACTATGACCTGACATGAAATCAAGAGCCAGATGCTTAACCAACCAAGCCACCCAGACACCCCTCCATGGACAAAGTTTAAATGGTCAATAGGCTGGGAAATTATGAGAAGAATTCAAGAGTCAGGAGAGTCACTGGATCAGATGTGTATGTAACACCGACTGTGTTTTATACTGACATCACAGTTAAACGATGGTTTGCAAATTTTAAAATAAGTTCCAACAAGCGAGCTGAGACCATGTTTGTTTCAGGCTACACTCTGGTGTCTGCATCTCCCAGCGATGTAGAAACACCAACTCACCCCATATAACTTGAGGGAACTGCTGTGCTTTGTTCTGGTTTAGTTCCGCACTGTTGCAACACAATTTTTATTTCCTGACTTCTTTTTTAGCAAACCATTACTGACATTTTCGAAATAGTCAAAATCATTTCTCAAACTCTATGCTTTCTCTTTTCAAGGCTGAAAAAAAGTCTCTGCTAAAACTGCTTGCATTTTCTGTGATTCTATGATTTGTGAAAACACATATAGACATATAATGTTTTAACAAATAATTCCATTGTTTTATTTTAAGGTATGCCTGCTGTTGAGATTTTTTTATTAAATGTTTCATTTTGTTGATGGATGTTCTCTATGCTCCAGCCACTTAAATTATTCATCTAGACCTTACCACTCCTGTACTCAGGTAATCAGAGTTATATATACTAGCTTTTGAGAGCAAACTTCATCATTAACCTGGCACTAACCTGCTCAACTTTAACCTTCAACCAGTGGGTTAAAAAAAAAAATAAAACAGAAACAGGCATAAAATTTGAAACAGATCATGACATTTAAATGCTTATTAAGACGTTTATATTAACAACAGGATACTTTATAGATAAAGTTGATAGGGGCCATTATAATTCCACATCTGTTTTCAGTAGGCTGTCAAGATTTAAGATACTAATCCGTCAACATTTTCTTGCCCTTAGCATTTGTAAGATAATTAGCTGCTTTAATTAAAGGCCAGTGAGGGATGTACGCCATGCAGCCCACACAGAAATCAAACCTATGATTATCCCAATGTTCTAATCAACTGTGCTATACACATTAACCACAGTCTTGATGATGGTAAAGGAGGAAAAAGTCTATATTAAAATGTCACCATGTTACCTTTTACTATGTTACTGAGCATCCTTTCAAATAAATACGTTATACTAGCCATGCTTTTCTCCTATAAAAGGTAAGAAAAGCATGCATACTTGATTCATTTTTCTTGAACTGTAAATTGAATTTAGGTTTGGGAAGGCACACATAGGGTTGCTTGCACATCTGTTAAATGTTCCCTTGCAATACCTGTCTATTCTGAAGAGATGGGCTGAAGGAAGATATGCTTGAAAGCATCAGATGAGAAGTTGAGGGATGCCAGCTCACCATTCACTAGATATATGTCACATAAACTCCTTGTTATTCCTGGAATAGAATGAGAACATTATGCAAACTGTGTTCTGGAGGGCTAGGTTTTCCAGAATTTTCAAGTATTTGTCCGTCTAGACTTCCAACTGCTCCACCCCAGCATCCACAGGGCATCTCCTATCTTCCATCATAATTCTAGGACACTTTTCCACTGTATTTTTTCCCTGGATTGTGGCTATCCATAAATACCATGAAAGTAAAATGTACACCACCTCCACCCCTGAGTTACCCCCTTGTCTTGTAAAAATAAAATTATTCTCCCATAAACAAACATAATTAATTATGTTTAATTAATGATCTAAATGTTAGAGAAATGTCACTATATTACCATCAATTTTAGTGGCATAGATTCTTGAAAGTTCTACAACAGGAAGATTTTCAGCAATTATTTTTACAGCCAGTGGGTGTCATATTTTTATATATTCTCCAAGTCACAATTTACATGTACAGTTGATGTTTTGTTCTGGTGAGTTTAAATGAAATGTTCTCATGTTTAATTTGCTATGATGCTATGAAATCAATACTTTAAAGAAGTGTGGAATAACAGTATGGATTTGGGGGGATAAAAGTAAATTAAAATTAAATTCATATTTATAATTGCATACCTTAATATAATTCTTGTCATAAAATTAGTTCTCTCCCAAGGTTTGCGAAGTCAAAAGTTAAGTGTTTCTCAGAACATTTTCATGGGTTTCTGGAGCTTTGAACTTAGCTTGGTAACTCATTAATTTGCAAGTCATCTTGAAATATTTCCTATGGATTCCATGGTAATTTGTCAGCTGCGATGAAGCTTAAAGAATAGAATTATTTGATTCATTTCAAAATGCATTTTGGGGATACTCTATGCATTTTCGGAAATACTGTTCAGTTATAATGTGATTATTTTCATAATACTTTTTCCTCTATTAAAGTTATTTTCCTATTCTCTCTTGTATCAGAGATAAGTATCGACCGTCCCAGGTTTGGAAATATTCTTTCTCCATAACATCTACGGTGGTTTCTGCTATGATTCATCCACTAACTACCACATGAGGTCTCAGAGGATACTGCTTACAGAGGGGAATTTCATAAACGATGAAGTAAATCTGAGGTCGAATAGTAAAAGTAAAATAAATATTTGTTATACTGAAGTAAATTTATTTTAATTTTTTAAAATATCTTATATATTTATTTGAGAGCGAGCACAGAGGAACAAACAGACTTCCCACTGAGCAGGGAGCTGGATCCCAGAACCGGTTCTGGGATCATGACCTGAGCCAAAGGCAGACACTTCACTGACTGAGCTACCCAGGGGCCCTGGAGTGAATTTAAAAATGCAAATATAGCAAGGGATTGATGGCAGTCTGTGAGAAAGCGGATGGTTACACTACATCCCTGAAAATCAAAAATTCTATTAGTAATTGAAGATCAGTTATAATACCGATAATTGAGGGGCACAGACTATGATGAGGGGAAGAATGCAACTGAAATGTCCTCTAGTTTTTCCGGACCCTTACAGGATAACCTTGATGAAGGAGGTGACTGCCTCTGGCATGGCCTGCGCCATCATTCTGACTTTGTCCAGGCCAACTGGAAAGAGAAATAATTGTGTGTTTCTTTTTCTTTTTCTTTTTCTTTTTCTTCTCTCTCTCTCTCTGAGTGCTCTGCTTTGAACTAAGCATCTTATTAAGATAAAAAAGGAGTTTCGTGGTGTTTTTTGGTTGTTTTTTTTTTTTTTTGCTTTTAAATTTTAAAAAGACCTGTTTGAGATATACACGTCTTAAAATAATTTTACTTATTTTTTTCTAAATAAGAAATGAGAGATGATATTAGATGATATTAGACACAGGAAACATTTTGTCTTACCTTTAAACACTGTGGTTGTGTGCGTAGTCAGACATGTGATGGCTGAGTCTTCGCCAAGTGAGTCTTGAGTAACTGCTGTGTGTCTGACTCTAAGCTAACAGCTACCGGAAAGAAAGTAAAACAAATAATAAAGTCCTGGAAAATTAAAACCTTATTTCCTGCCTAAGAAAGCATGTGTGTGTATACCTGTGTTTCTGCGTGTGTGTGAGCGTGTGTTGGGGGCAACTGGTGTGGGCGTGGGTATGAGGGGGATGGGGAACATGGGCAGGTATTAGCTCAACCTGTGACAAGAGAATGCTTCAGGCTGGAGCAGTTTTTTACCTCCAGAGGAAGAATATTCTAAGAGCCAAGTGAGAAGCCAAAACCCAGTAAGAAAGAGGGGACAGGACCGATGGCTAATGTTGGCCAACCATGTGAGGAGTTGCTTCAGGATTCGATCTCTTCCAGTAAAAGCAAATGTTGAAAACCTGGACATGAAGCCTGAGTGAGACAAGCAGAGGATCATAAACTGCGAGTCAGCGTGAGCTGGAATAAGCCCATATCATCTGTGAATTTGGGTTTTGCTTCCCATAGCCAGTTATGCCTGCCATAACTCAGTATGGAAGAGGGGGTCAGCCATTTAAAGAATCTAAAACAGCAGATTACTTCTTTACGTGTGTGTCTGCAAGGGCGCCTGGGTGGCTCAGTCAGTTAAGTGTCCAACTCTTGCTTTCAGCTCTGGTCATGATCTCGGGGTCGTGAGATCAAGTTCCATGTCTGGCTCTGTGCTGAGCATGGAGTCTGCTTAAGATTCTCCCTCTCTCTCTCCCTCTGCCCCTGCTCCGCTCACGTGCACGTGTGCTCATTTTCTAAAAAAAAAAAGGATGTGTGTATGTAAGAAGTGGTTGAAGAGTGTGTATCTATAAAGTAATATAATTGTTTCTTTATTTTATATATATATAGCACACACACAAATCACACAAACACACACACTATTATATATCCATCTATCTATATATACATATATGTATAAAATTATTTTAGATCAAAATAGTATTAAGGCTCTTATGAAGATAATGATAGTCTTGTTGTCTTATTTCTTTTAAAGTATTTTTCCTCAGCTGTTTTACCTTAAGTCAGGTCTAAATCATTAATACCCAAGATGGGTTTTGTCTTAGTTATAAGCAGTGATTTGGTAGAACTCTAAATAGGAAGATATGTGTCTATTTCCCACAAAAGTCAGAAAGAATAGATTTCAGATTTCAAAGATATGGTTTTGAAGATTCTCAAGCTGTGATACAAAATTTAAGAAGTCGCTTATCTTGAGAATGTGCTTTACCTAACAGCTAGAACCTGTATCTCAACTCGACATGGTGAAGTGATTTTTTAAAGAACTTTTAGAGGAACAAAAATAGATGTGTAAGATAAATTGGCACATACGCATTTGCATATCCATGAAATAAATGCCTTCGAATATATGCCTCATGGAGGTCAAGTAACATGATGGTTTCAGTTTTTTAACCTCCCTTCTTGTATGACAAATGCAATTATCAGAAGGATATTTACTCAAAGGGTGACCAGATTAACATTGCTAAAAATGCTTTTAGTTATTCTAAGGCCATGAGAAAGGATTACATTTCCAAGCTTGTTGATGCTCTCTTGTTCTGGGTTACAGGCAAATCCCAGGATATTATCTTCCCTGGGGACACTGTTGCATTTGGGTGGCCATGTGCAAGTTTCACATTTTCCTGGACTTTTTCCAGCTCCACTCTGATTTCTTGCAGTTCACTGGCAGCTGAAATAAGAGGAAGAATAGGGAAGAGCCTGACAATAAATTATCATTAAAAATCACTGTGGGAGGGGCGCCTGGGTGGCTCAGTCAGTTAAGCATCTGCCTTCGGCTCAGGTCATGATCCCAGGGTCCTGGGATGGAGCCCCGCATCGGGCTCCCTGCTCAACGGGAAGCCTGCTTTTCCCTCTCCCTCTCCCCCTGCTTGTGTTCCCTCTCTCATGCTCTCTGTCAAATAAATAAATAAAATCTTTAAAAAAAAAATCACTGTGGGGGCGCCTGGGTGGCTTAGTTGGCTGGGCATCTGCCTTTGGCTCGGGTTGTGATCCCAGGGTCCTGGGGATTGAGTCCTGAGTCGGAGCTCCCTGCTTGGTGGGGAGTTGGCTTCTCCCGCTACCCCTCCCCCCTTATCATGATCTCTCTTTCTCTCTCACAGTCTCTCCCTCTCTCTCTCTCTCAAATAAATAAATAAAAATCTTCAAAAAAATCACTGTGGATATTTCATTACTGAAAGATTCTAGAAAAATGCAATGGGGATAAGTGCCTGATAGTTTACATTCTAGTAAGGGAGAAGAGAAGCAAAAAACTAAGCCTATACATGAAGAAGGAAATAGGGTGCTTTGATAATGAATCACTGGGGAATTCGGGTTCAGTAAGGCTGGTCAGGGAAGACTTCTCAGAGGAGGTGGTTTTTGAAGTGAATCTCGAAGAATGAGAAGAAGTTGGCCATGCTGAGGATGAGAAGCTTGGAGTTCCTGATACACAGGGGCTCCATCACTTTCTATTCCTTAGTTCATGCTTTTCTTGGAGTCTGACTTGGCTACTCTGCTTCTCCCCTAAAGCCTGACTCATACTTGCTTACACTCTAGTACTTAGCTCAGGCATCTATGTGCTAGGAAGTTATTCCTGAATCTGTTTTTGTTTTTCTTCTCCAAGATGTGTTAGATCCCCTTTCTTAGTGCTTCCTTAATAATCCATAAATATCTTTCTTAACGCACTTCCATTACTGCACTGAAGTTATATGTCCTTATGCCTACACTGCATCTTATTCCTTTTTATAATCCTAGAAGCTAGCACTTTGCTTCATTAATTGCGGCTGAAAAAATGAGGGGTTATTATTCACAAAAACTGCAAATGAAACTTTGAGGCATGGCATAGTAAGGATCCAATAAAAGCTTCTAACTGAAACTCCACCAGGCTCAAATCATGAAGAGTAAAGTATACTTTTTTGAAACCTACCTTTTCTATGGGGCGCCTGGGTGGCTCAGTTGGTTAAGCGACTGCCTTCGGCTCAGGTCATGATCCTGGAGTCCCTGGATCGAGTCCCTGGATCGAGTCCCGCATCGGGCTCCCTGCTCGGCAGGGAGTCTGCTTCTCCCTCTCCCACTCCCCGTTTGTGTTCCCTCTCTCGCTGTGTCTTTCTCTGTCAAATAAATAAATAAAATCTTAAAAAAAAAAAAAAAGAAACCTACCTTTTCTCTCTCCTAGTTCCCTTTTTTTTCTGTTTGTTTGCTTGGTGAAGGTGATTTTTTTTCTTTTCTTCCATAAGTTAATCATTTTCTTCATCAGAGCCTACATACACTGGAAGAAGGAGAAAGAAGGGCAGAATAAGGATTTTTCCCTATTCAAACATTTTTGTTACCTTTGTAAATGATAGAAAAATATACTTTAAAATCAATTATGGTCTCAGAAACTTTAAAGTGTATTTTTGAGGACTAATATTAATATCACGTCTGCATGCTAGAGTATAAATCGAATGAATTATCAGCATAGAGACGATTGATTCAGATGTAGCATTTGGTCATATTAGTAGCTGCCAAAATTAGTAGCCAAAATGAGTTGTTAAATCACCCCATTATCTGGAGGTGAGGTTGAAGATTTTAATTCAAATTTTGCTATGTGGATTTATAAACTGACCCTATATTATCAAATTTACCCAGTACTACTCACCCACCATCTCTGTGGTGGGCAGAAGAGTGGCGTCCCAAAGATGTTCTCTCACCGGATGTCCTAAACCCCAAAACCCTGTGAATAAGTTATGGTTACATGGCAAAGGGGGACTAAAATTGCAGATAGAATTAAGGTTGCTAATGAGCTGATTTTAAATTAAGGGATTCTCCTGGATTGCATGGGTGGGCCTAATGTCATCACAACGGTCCTTAAAAGTGGATGAGGGAGACATAAGAGAGTCGGGACAGGGATGTGACATGGAAGAGGCATCAGAAAGATGCTATGTTGCTGGCTTCAGAGTTGGAGGGAGAGGACCACAAACCGGGGCACGTGGGCATCCCTAGAAGCTGGAAAGGGCAGGACACAAATTCTCCCTTGGAGCATCTATGAAGGAATGCCATTCAATTGACACCTTGATTTGAGCCAGTGAGACCTGTTTGCCTAACCTAATTCTCCCATCAGGTATCTGTGGGGCGAGTCCTCTGTCTTACAGCATGGGACTGTCTCAGAGAGTGAAGAAGTTTCCAAAGTGACTTCCAGCTGTGGAAGCTCTTTGTTTCCTCTTCCAGTAGACCAAATATCAATGGGACACTCGAAACAATATGGAATTCTATAAATGATCTACAGCTGCTCTTTCAGACTTTAAAAAATATAAGTATGGGATTAGAACAGTAGTTTTTCTGCAAACAAGAAAAAACAGTTGGAATAAAGGCAGGGCGGTCATAGGAAACATTACTCTTTAGCACTAGGGTAAGAATGTTGAAGGCTGAGAAATAACTAGCATTTACCCATTGCATATTTTACTTTACATGAAGCTGTTTGCTGCAAATCGTTTTGAACCATTTCTCTTCCTAACTGAGATAGAAAATAGCAGAAGAGAAGAATGTGTGAAAAACACAGCAGTAATTAAGTTTAATGTTCAAAGGGAGCTGTTTATTCTCTCGTGCTGGTTGTAATGATCTCTGTGGACCTCTTCAGTATGTTATACAGAATTACCTGTCTGGGAGACAGTTTACATTCTGACATCACCTTCACCATATCTTGCCAGTGTTGGTTCCTTTCTGTATTGCTTGGTCATGATATGCTTCAAAAAGTCTCTTTAGTGTCTTTATTTTCCTCTCATGGTCATTCTATAGAGATGAGAAAAGTTTGGAGCACCCTTAAACACTGCATGAGCTCTGCTCCTTACTACATGGGCACATGCTATGGGATGAGACCTCCACAAACCCCTTATTGTAGAGAGACACAGTAACTGCCAAGGCCACCCATTCTTTATTGTGCTATTGTCATGAAGCAGAAGAGCAGCTGGGAACTCTGGATCTCAGGCCTCCCAGGTACTCGAGCACTTTTTTGGCCCAATGGTAACAACACCAGCCTCTAACTCAATGGTGACACAACAGTTTCTGTGACCCGCTCTTGACTTAATTAATATGCTCACATAGCAGCCATAGGAAGGTAACCTTTTCGGCTTCAAAAATCTAGTCTGAGACGATGGATTCTGAAAAACAAACTTAGGGTTCGGGGGGGGGGAGGATGGGTTAGCCTGGTGGTGGGTACTGAGGAGGGCACATTCTGCATGGAGCACTGGGTGTTATGCACAAACAATGCATCATGGAACACTACATCTAAAACTAATGATGTAATGTATGGGGATTAACATAAGAATAAAAAAAAAAGAGAAAAAAAAATCTAGTCTGAGTAGCTTAAAAACAGAGCTTTCACAGAAGATAACCTTCAACACAAACCCCCACTAGGGTCTGCGCACAGGCATTTTTGTTTTGACAATCTTTCCTGCTCTTTCAAGGATTATGGGGATTTGGTAAATCATGCTTTATTTAGTATTTCTCTCTAACTCCCTGTAAATGAGGGGAATGATAAAATTTAGTGATAGAGATGGCTCAAATATTGGAAGACTGGAAAAGGATCGAGGTCTTAAAAAAAAAAGAGCAGTACGTTCTCTTCCATGGGCATATCTCCCACTGAATTCCATATCGCAAGCACCACTGATTTTTACATTTTTCATATCACAATACCTGATTTTCGTAATATTTCTATTAGCGTTTTTGAACTTACTTAAAAACATCAGCAGGAAACTAGAAATAGATCTATCAATTTCCTAAGGAACAGGTCAACTACAGTGTCTAAGCAATAGTAGAATTAAAACCCACATTTCCAAGTTTCATTAAAGGGATAATTAAAACTCACTTTTACTTATTTGAAATGTTTTATACATTGAAGACTTCAGAGATTAGTGTGAACTAATGTGAATATTTATTTCTCCCCATTAGAATATAATCCCCATGCAGGAAGAGATTTTGCTTGGTTGGTTCACTGCTCCATCCTCAGCACTTAGCATACTACCAGGCCCAGAGTAGACATCTAATGAATATCAGTGAAAAGCTCAATAAATTAAAAAGAGTCTGAAACAGTTAGAAATTAATAAAGAATGTGAAAAAAAAATTAGTTGTCCTGAAACTTAATGCAGACATTGATTCCTGAGTACTTCATACTTGGTTGAAATTAAAATCTAGTCTTGGTGCTTGGAACGCAGATTTATGTGGTTATTATTAAATTAGTCCACCTGGATTGCAGTCCTGCTAGTCACAGAAAAAAAAGATGCCTTGTATCAACTTACCTTCCCTATGCTTAGCATTTGTCAAGCCTATGTATGTGGGGCAGGAATGAATATGTGAATAAGTAGGGTTTTTAAATTTTTTTTTAAGATTTTTTTTTTTTATTTGACAGAGAGAGACAGCAAAAGAGGGAACACAAGCAGGGGGAGTGGGAGAGGGAGAAGCAGGCTTCCCGCTGAGCAGGGAGCCCGATGCGGGGCTCGATCCCAGGACCCTGAGATCATGACCTGAGCCGAAGGCAGACGCTTAACGACTGAGCCACCCAGGCGCCCCAAGTGGTGTTTTTTACACGTGTGCATGTGCACATGTGTGTACGTCTAGATACTTTTTCACCTATATACTTTCGAGGTAAGTTCTTAATAATCCAATATGCATACTGTCCTCTACACATTTGGCCAGTAGGAGGAGCTGTCACCTGTCACTGTGGCATGACTTTGCAGGTGCAAATTCATTTTGTGTGAGGACTTGGACTTCAGTGGTAACTTCTACCAAAATAAAAACTGTAGATTTTGATTGGTAAATATGTCAATAGGCCAATCTGATAAATTGAGACGTAGATGCCCCTATTTGGTACATATCCTTACCATCCACAAAAACTCAAGAGAAAAACAGAAAAATTTAAAAAGTAGGAAGAGAAGGGGCGCCTGGATGGCTCAGTTGGTTAGGCGTCTGCTTCCGGCTCAGGTGGAGCCCTGCATCGGGCTCCCTGCTCAGTGGGAAGCCTGCTTCTCCCTCTGCCTGCTGCTCCCCCTGCTTGTGCTCTCTCTCTCTCTCTCTCTCTGTTAAATAAATAGATAAATAAAATCTTTTTAAAAACAAAAAGTAGAAAGAGAGAAGTCCATATGACCTGTAAACCAACTTCTTAAAATGTAACACGATGTTTTCAGGATTTATCTCAAAAATTTTTATCATCTACTATGTGTAGGCTCTTGTCAGATGTTATCTTACTTAATTCTCAAAATTCATGTTCATGCTCAGTTTTATTAGTCAAATTTACAGGTGCAGGAATCACTGTTCAGAGGAGGTAGGAGACTTCTTAAGGCTCACTTGACTAAGAAGTGGTTAATTTGACATTTCAGCTTTAATCCGTTGACTGTTACTCCCGTGTAATTATAGCTTACCCTAAATTACTCCCCCAGTCAGCTGTTCACCCAATCCCTGGTACATGCCGAGTATTTGGGATGATTCTCTCTTCAGATACAAGTTTTCTCTTTCTCATTCTCATGCTCTGCATTTGAGAGCAAAATCTTGCCCAATTTTGCCATGTGCTAAAGGCACTGATGTCATTCAAAGAACACGTGATCTTTATGTTAAGAAGTCTAAAGAGAAAGCCGGCTGTTCTGCTCTGCTCAGCCTGGCCTGGCCTACAGCAGAATGTTCTGGGAACCTGAGGCCATCAGCAGTCTTGTCAACCACCCAGAATATTGGGAAATTCATCAAGAAGTTGAGTAGGGAAGAATAAGCCAAATCTGTCTCCACTGTGGCTTTGTGATAGATACTGATTCAACATCTAACACAAGATACCTTATGATTGCATTTTGGGGTATAAGGAAAGATTTTCTAAATCCAAATCTTTCAGCAATCAAGATTACCATCAGTATATGTTACTCAAAAGCTAAGGTGGGTCCTATATATCAACACTGTGTTATCAAAATGGAAGTTGAGTTATTAAATAATTTCATTTAATTTTTAGAAATTGTACATGAAGTACATTTTAATAAGAAACATGATTCAGAAGCATAAGTTCTGTTTAAATGCAGTTATGATTCATAAGGTTTTTTTGTGTATTTATAAAGTCATTTGCCAAAGACTCATTATTTCATAGTGAACTTATCTTAAAGATACTAGTATCTATATTGGCAACTCTTACACTTCAGTTTTGTTTATTATGGGTGAGTTCTTGTTCTCATTTTCACATATTATGTCCAAATTTTTACCATTTTGATTTTGTTGAATGATTCTTGCTTACTCTGACCCATATTATGTCTAATAGGCTGAATGACTGGTTCCTTAAAAATAGTTAAATATTGGGGTGCCCGGGTGTTTCAGTTGGTTAAGCATCCGACATTTGATCTCAGCTCAGGTCATGATCTCAGGGTCATGAGATTAAGCCCTGAGTTGGGCTCCTCACTTAGCTTAAGATTCTCTCCCTCTCGGGGCGCCTGGGTGGCTCAGTCATTAAGCGTCTGCCTTCGGCTCAGGTCATGGTCTCAGGGTCCTGGGATCGAGCCCCGCATCGAGCCCCGCATCGGGCTCCCTGCTCGGCAGGAAGCCTGCTTCTCCCTCTCCCACTCCCCCTGCTTGTGTTCCCTCTCTCACGCTCTCTGTCAAATAAATAAATAAAATCTTTAAAAAAAAAAAATTCTCTCCCTCCCCCACTCTCATGCCCAATCTCTCTCTCAAAAAGAAAAAAAAAGTTAAAAACCATTGTATCAGTTCTATTATTTATTTAAACCTGCACAAACATCTCTAACCACCCTTTTCTGTTCCCCTTTCCCATGACTGGACTGTTGTCTCCTTTAAGCACTGGGGGTGTAATAGAGTGGGCAGGAATGTGATACTGGGAATTGGAAGAACGAGGGTCTAATCCAACAAACGGTGTCAGTAATGCTTTGAGATCTCAGGTGAGGCTTGAATTTAGATTAGATAATTCCTCAGATCCTACAGGGACAGTGCAGCACACCGCTTAAGATCACATTACTCAGAGTGGCTGGTTTAAGTTCAAATCCCAGCTCCTAGGCTTACTAGCTGTGTGACCTTGGGCAGGTTGCCTAAAGCTTCTGTTTCCTCACCTATCAAATGCGAATAAAAATAGCACCTGTTTCATAAGGTTGACAAATTTAAATGAGTTAGTATGAGTAAGGCACCTAGAACTTGGCCTGGTTCAAAATAAGAATTATATTTGTGCCTGCCATTTTTATCTAATTTGAGTCAAATATTTAGAAATTAGTGAGATTCTGAGCAGCTCAGATATTCTTTGAGCTCTATTACATGCTGGGTGTTATACCAGATTCAAAGGCTATATCCATGAACAAAACAAAGATCCCTGCCTTGAATTTTTACTTATACCAATATGTTACAATTATAGTCTCCCTCAAATTCCAGCTTATGAAAAAAATTATTTGCTAGTTCAAGGTCTTTGCTCTTTTTTTTTTTTTTAAAGTAGGCTCCACATCCAGTGTGGAGCCCAATGTGGGGCCCAGTGCAGGTCCCGAACTCATGACCCTCAGATCAGAAGTCGGATGCCCAATGGACTGAGCCACTCAGGTACCCCCAAAGTCTCTGCTTTTTAATCTTAGTTATTAATGTGTTTAGTTGTAGAAATTGGTTACATCTCTTAACCCAATGTTCTTTACCTCACTTCATACTATTTTTTTCATACTATTTTTAAGTCAAATACAGTGCCTAAAACACACCAAAGGCTTAGTTAATACACATTTCCTATGTTGTAAAAAATTAATGTCTCATGATGTATTATGTTCCTTACATTTTTTTTGTAATTTGTATTCTGCATCTATTTCAACAATTATGTGATTCACCTTCGAATACATTCCTAAAGTGTAACATATACTTGTTTTTACTTTTATTTTTATATATTTTTATTGGTAAATATAAATGTATTGATATTTGAATACTTATTCAATAACAGTATTCAATGACACTGCTAAATACATTTACAAATCGTAATATGTGGCCATAGTTGTTTTGTTTGCTTTGTAAGGGGGGAAATTTCAATGTACACTATCATATCAATTGCATATTATGTTTTCTCTCTTCCTTTGCAATTTATATGCCTTTTATTTATTTACTTGGGATCTCTGACAATACTGAATAACAATGGTGATAGGGGACATCCTTGTTCCAGGTCTTATTCATTTCAGGGAAAACTTCCCATATTTTACCATTATGTTTGGTTGCTATAGTGTTTCGTTGCATAAACTCTATTATATTAAACAAATTCCCTTCTACTTCTACTTTGTTGAGAGGTTTTGTGTGTCATGGATGTGTTAAAGTTTATAAAATTATATTTGCATCTAGTTGAAATAATTTTTCTCTTCCATTTTGTTAATTCAGTGAATTACATTATTTTGTTGGATTCCTGGAATAACCCCAAATTGGTTATGATAGATATCACCCTTGTTACATCTCTGTATTCAATTTGCCTATATTTTGGTTAGGATTTTTACATACATATTCAGAAAAGAGATGGGTCTATATTCATTTCATGTAATCTTTTTTCTTGAGTTTTGGTAACAAAATTAGACTAGCCTCATAAAATGAGTTGGAATGTATATCCTCTTTTCCTAATCCATGGAAGAGTTTTGATAAATTATTGCCCACTATCTCTTCAAATATTGCTACACTCCCTCCCTCTTCTCTGGAACTCTAATTTCACATATGTGAGAACTTTCCACCACATCACTTATGTATGTTTTCTACACATTTTTTTATAATTTCCATCCATTATTCCCCCCTTGGGATATTTTCTTTTGGCCTGTCTCTCAGTTCCTGTCTCCTTCCTTCATTGGTAAAAATCTGTTATTAAGCCACTATTGATTTCTTAACCTTAGCTATTTTTTTTTCTGTTTTAAGATATACATTTGATTCTTTTTCTAGTTTCTAGTATTCTATTGAAAATCTCTGCCATCCAATTTCCTAGACTATTATTCTCACCTATTTTAAATTCCAATATCCCAAACTTCTGTGTCTCTCTATTGTCTGGCTTTTTTCCTTTGGTTTTTAGTTATTTGGTCTTGTATCCTGGCATATCTGGTAATTTTTATTAAATGCTAGAAATTTAGTGTGAAACATTTAGGTGACAGTTAAATCTCCTGATGATATTATTCCCTCCATGGTGGCCTTATTTTGCTTTTGGCAGGCAATTAGGGTAGAAGACCACCTCATTCCAATCAAGGATTGAGATGACTTAAAGCTGAATTTCAGCCTCTATGAGGACTGATCTCTTTCCAGTTCACCTCTATTCCTCAGAAATAGCTCTTGGGAAGAAGAATTCAAGCTAAAAGGCTGAGAAATTTACCAGAGCTCTGTTCCTTAAGAGTACCCAAACTGTATCTCATCTTTCTTCTCCATTAGCCCCATAAGACAAGCAGATAAATATCTACTTGGTATCTTAGCCTCTCTATTGTTGCTTATGAATTAGCAAAGTGGCCCTGAATATATCTGTTCTCTTCTTTCCAAGGTCTTGGCCCTCATTTTCTTGCTATTTATCTGGTTCCTTCAAAGGTTCTTCTATTTCTCAGAAGTTGTCTATATTCTTCTATCCCACCTTGATGTTTCTGCAAGTTCCCAGGATGTGAATGCCTTCTCTTGTTCACTTCAGGTTATTTGGGTAAACCACCTCATTTTAGAGTGCCCTTTCCCAAAACACAGGTCTAAAATTGCAATTGATAATTTATATCTGTGAGCCTCCCACCATTAGGAATTTAGAAGATAATCTACAAGGAACATGACAGTAGAGGGAGGGAAAAGGGAGAGGGGCTTGTTTTGTTTTGTAACTTTTGCTTTAATTTGAATTTATGAATGAAAGTTTCTACTACTGCATTTTTAAAAAGAAGACAATTAGCCTTTATTTTTGCTCCATTGTCCACGTACAGGACAGTGAAAGCAGTGTATGATAGCTTAAAATGCTTAAATCTTGTAAACACCTCATAAATATTTTTTCTTTTATTTATGTATCTCTAAATCTCTGTCCAGAGAAGCAGAATTATTAGTTATTGTTATGGATCAGCTATCTTTTGTACAATGAGCTTTTTTTACTTAGCATCCTACTATAAGCATTTTTACTTATTGACACATGCTTCACAGATTTTAATCCAAAATTTCCCTATTATAAATGATGCTGCAATATGCAGATACATATACATAATTATTTTACTCTTCTTCGCTATTTCCTTTAGATATATTCTAAAGCTTGAGAAGCAAATAACAACAACAACAATAATAATGGTTACATAAATGGGCTTTGAAGCATTAAAAACCTGTGCGCCATTCCTAGTTCTACAACATTCAATCAGTTAGACCTCAGGCAAATTATTCCTTTCAAGGCACATTTTCCCCATTTGCAAAGTGGTGAAAGCACACCAATACCTACTGACTGTTTAGGGTTGGTATGAGGATCCAATGGGCTAAGGTAAAATGAAAATATATATAAGGAAAGTTTTGGTGGTGATGGGTATGTTTATGGCATAGATGGTGGTGATGCTTTCACTGGTGTATACTTATCCCTAAACTCATCCAGTTGTATGCATTAACTATATATTGTTTTTTTGTACATCAATCATACCTCAATAAAGTAGTTTAAAAAAATTACTTTTAAAAAAAATCTGTTTGTCACCAGATATTTATTAAGCCATTCATTTAAAAGTAGCTCTTATTATTATTATATTATTATCGTTATCAATAAATACAAAGAATTTGTACTGTTTTGGAAAACAGATTAGATTTTATTGACTTACGTCAGTAGAACACCTCTTTGTATATGGTTTATTCCTATTCTTATCACCTTTAGATTATATCAATTATTGCCAGCTTTAGATTTTGTCAATACAGCGCCAAAAGCTGTTTCTTGAATATCCTCTGTAACGATAAGGAAGATGAAAACATTCTTTATTGTGCTAGAATTAGTAGGAAGAATAGGCTATTTGTATGTTATTTATCTTGCTTTGGGGTGTGTTTTATCAAACTTGTTCTACAAGTTAATACAAATGTTTGCCTGTTGTGTAATAAAAATACCTTTTCCACAGCTGCATTCTTTTCTTTCTATCCGATGAGCCACCTGAGAAAACTCAGCTTTCTTTTGAGGCCAATTTATTCATCCGGATACTCCCAGCTCTTCCACTTCAAAAGAGACAAGTGAACTCAGGTGAAAAACATCCATGGGAATGATCTGCAAGTGATCAAGGTCTAACTTCAAGCCAACCCTAAATAAGAGATGTGGTAAGAAGTCCCCACACAGTAATGAAGACAAAAATACATACTCCTGCAATGAACACTTACTTCCTCACTATGGCTCAAGATTTCTGTCTCAGATGAAAGATGCTATCTACTGAGCGGGGACAGACCAAAGCAATTCTACTAGACAACTGCATAGAAAAAAAACATGCTGTTGCACCAATGGAAGGATGTTGGAAGCTATCATCTATTGGGTTATTTCAAACATGCCTGAAAGCACATTTAATTAGTAAGTGGCCTGGGTTATGTTGACTTCACTCTGTTTTGTTGGAAACCCCTCGGGATCTCCATCATCCAGGTGGAAATACGAAAGGTTTGAGTCACGATCCATACTAAGCTCAATCTGAGCCTACGGAACTTTCTGTTTTTTTTTTTTTTTTTTATGTTGTTAAAGATCTTAGAATTATAAAACATACTATTTCACATTGCCAATAACATTCTTGATGATGCAACTTTCCCCTCTGGTATGATCCAAAAGGCATTCATTCTAAGAATCAAAGAGCCCGATTTTTTTTTTTTTAATGGCACAGATACATGCCAAATTGTTTATATCAATACTGTTTTGTGAAAAGATTTTTATTTGGGAAAGACAGTGGATGGAAGGGATAAGTTATGCCTCAGGGCCCAGATACATCCTTGTTCCCTGACTGGTTTCCACCTGGTATTAACCAGGCTAATGGGCAATATCTGAATTGTGAAACTATTCACAGGAAAATAATAAAAATCCAAAAATATTGCTCTCTGTGGGATACCCCTAGAAACTAAACTTGAAGTAGGTAATATTCAGTTTACACAGAAGCCTTTCTACTATCTTCTCGAGGTCACTCCACATTCTATGCCTCTTCTTCCTTTGCCAACAAACTAGTTTGATTCTCATCTCAAGGACCTGCCACTGGAAAGTGTCAGAGATGCTCTTCAATCATGACAGAAAGGTGAGGAAAGTAACAAATGCCAACGGAGGCCCATTTTCAGGCCTCTTGTTGTGAAAGAAAAGTGCCTCTCTATTGCTAAGCTCCCGTTAGACAAATTTTATCTTCCTTGTACGTGGAAGCATTCTTCACTGAAATTCATATCCTGATTCTAGCCTGTTATTTTGGCAATTTTCATTAATAACTGGCCATGTCGATCCATCACTATTTGGTGTTTTCCTATCAGCTTGGTAGAGCACAATGATGTCTGCTTCACTATATTTTTATAGAAAATTAAAATATCTTGTTATAAGTCAGAGCAACCTGTAAAGCTGATCATTCTTTGGCCCATTTCAGCATTTTATTACTTTTAGAAACATCATCTCTTATTGGGAGAGAGTTTCTTTTATTTATTTATTCATTCATTCATTTATTTTAGGGGGAGGACAGACGGAGAGGGTGAGAGAGAATCTTAAGCAGGCTGTACACCAAGCGCAGAGCCCTACTCGGGGCTCGATCTCATGACCTTGAGATCATGACCTGAGCTGAAACCAAGAGTCAGACACTTAACCAACTGAGCCACCCAGGTGCTCCGAGAGAAAGAGAGATTCTTTAATCTTTGCTGAATTCTCTCCAAAAGAAGACTTCCATTCATAACACCTAACTCAACATTAAAAATCCTCTCCGCCTACCCTTCAGTTTTTGCAGAGACCCACTCATCACCGTTCGGCAACTTAGTCCTAATCTTCTCCCTCGGTTTCTAAAATCTTCTTAAATCTCTTCTTTCAACCCAGCCCAATCTCTCACCTCTCTTGTGCCTGCCCTTTTATCCTTCCTTTTCTACAAATCACTGAGCAGTGAAAAGTAGTCAGGTAGGTTTCAGCTTACTGTTCTTATTGCTTCATTTCTCACTCATCATTCCAGATTGCACGCATGGCCAAACCCCAAATTATGGAGACAAAGAAAAAAAAATTTCCAGGGATGTGAGAAATAGAAGAGGTTCTGAATATTCACCTGTCTTTTTTTTTCCTGGACCATTACAAAGGGTAAGAGGTTTAAAAGACTAATATGTTTAAAAGTAATTATTAAAGAAACAAACACGGAGAGAAATATTTTATTATCATCACTTCACAACATGACCATTTTTCATATTCTTTTATGAAAGATATCTTTAAGTCTTCTCTCTTACGTTGCTTTGGGTGTTGAAAATTCCTAGGTTTGTTATAGTTTTATAAATTTAAAGTAGCACTTGAATGCTGTTTTTTCTTCTGTTGGATTAAAAAGGAAAGTATTTGGCAATTTAGCAATTCTCTCTGTTAATCTGTGCTTAGCTGTAGCTGTCTAATTGCATGAGAGGGAAAAAGTGTTTTTTTCAGTCATAAACCTGACTTCATATATCTTGATTGAAACCAAAGCATCCAAAGCAAACATCCAAAAAAAGCAAAGCAAAAAAGCAAAATTATAAATGGTTTCTCTGACTGTACATTTCCAAATCATGAGGTTTGGCTCTCCCAGAGGCAAGGATGTCTGTGTCTCATTAAGTAATTGCAAACTATGTGCAGTTATGTTTAAACTAAAATCTGCAGTTATTAAAAATTGTTTTATAGCCTTGATCATCCTAGGAATACCTAACATGAATTGTTTCCAATGTTAGAGAGGTCAGGCCCTTTCTACTGCTGAATATTTGAAAACACATCTGAAGCCAATATATTAAAAAATACTAACAGTGTCTTTTTCTATAGGGAGTGAGATTATGAGTCGACAGTTCTGTAATCTACACCATGCTCAATTAAAAAATAGACTTGAACTTATTTTTGATGTGTCAGAAAAGGTGATTGGAAGACCTATTTTAATAAAAAGACCTGAGTGTGTGAAGGTTTACTATTCTTTTCCATGAGGAAACGGCCACTCAGATCTACTATGAAAATATCTATTGGCCATTAGTTAAAAATGTTACCCAGATTTTTATAGGAAAAATGGTGAAAAAATTATTAGGGGTAAGATAAAATCTGTTCCTGGGAGAACTAGCTCTTTTATTATACTTAAAATATATAGCAGCTTCTAAACTGGATAGACACATTTCCAGTCATAGAACGTTATCTCTGGTTATGTGATGTTATTACTTTGGGTTATAATACATTTCAACAACAGTAGGATTCTAGAAAACAGCTCCACAGAACCCCTTCCATTGGAAGACTTGGTTCTGAAGTGCTCATCTTCCCTGGGGACATCAGTAATAGCCTGGGTTGTGCTGTGGAAATAAACTCCAAATCTCAAGACTTAGCACATTCAATTGGACTCTTCTCTTGCCTGCACAGAACCATCTATAGGACCAGGAGCTCCCAAGGGTAGCTCCCTTCTAAACAATGACTTGAGGATCAGGTTCTTTGAAAAAAACAAAACAAACAAACAAACAAAAAACCTTATAGTTCTACCATGTGGAACTACAGTCACATGACAGAGGGAGAAAGAGCTTGAAGAACCCCACACTGGGTCTTAAAGGCTTCATTCCAGAGGTGACACACCATTTCAGTTCGTAGCCCACTGGACAAAAGTAGTCTATACGGAGACTGGGATAGGTTGGAAAGCCCAGGCAATATTTGACAAACTCTATGGTCTGTGTCTCAGGACACATGCCACTTCGGAGCCTCAGCAGTGACAAGTCCAGACAATCCCCAGCTCTCTTTACCCTGAACCAGCCACCCTGGAGACCAAGAATTTTCAATGGTGGAGCTACAAGATAGAAAGAGCTTGGATATCTGTGCTGTCACTGGGAAGGACACTGTTCTAGCAAGCTACCACATCATATCTGACTTGGGTGAACAAGAAATCAATTTTTATATATTAAGCTGGTGAGATTTCAGGTTTTTTTTTTTTTTTTTATCAATACAGCATTAATTTGTCTTCCTTCTGTTAAGCCTGAGCCAACCACTTTCCCCAGGCTGCCTGGGAAGGTATAGCAAAAGGAACATACAGGGCAGACAAGACACGGGAGGAAGACCCATGGGAGGTGGAGATGGCTCTGTCACATGGCGAAGAGGATGAGAAAGGCCACCATCAGGCAAAAGAGCCCCATGGCCTCCAAGAGGGCACAGCCCAGAATGGCATAGGAGAAGAGCTGTTGCTTCAGAGAGGGGTTCCTGTCATAAGCAATGATGAGGCTCCCAAACAAAGCCCCAGAGCCAGCCACCCTACCATGGCTGCCCAGCCCCAGTGAAGTTGGCTACCCCATCCATGCCCCTGGAAATGGCACTGGTTCAGAACTGTGGTTAGGAATAAGTAAGGTCAGGGGATTTGCGGCTGTCAAGCTGCTAAGGCTCTCATCTGTCAGTGTCTTCAGGGGGTTTTAGCAGCACTGCAGACAGTAATCAGCCCAAGAGTGGAGAGGGGCTCTTGACAAAGAAGGGGGTGGAGGTAAACTTTGCATAGGCATATCCATTTTCAGGGGATAAGAGAGCTGCTCTCAGTGCAGAGAAGACAGAGAAGGGTTCAGGGTCATCTTGTTACTACAATATAGCCTACCTTATCCTGAATAATACAATCGGGTCAAAAATGTCTTGTCTTCCTTTGCCAATCCAGGTCACCAATTTTGCTACAAATTCTACCCTTTCTATCCTCAAACCACCCCTCAGTTTTGTCAGAAACTGTTGTTGCAACCTTGGCTCTGTACTGATTCTCAGCTCTGTCCTGGCACTTCTGGGTTCAAGGGTCTCTGATGTTTTGATTTATATATGGGAATGTGTTTTTCATTTTGTTTTGTTTTGTTCGCTCAAGAGAAGCAAGAAAATATTTTAACCTATCAGTCTATAGACAACTCTAAATAAAAAACAGCAGTATAATTAGATCTCATCAAAACTCTTCATGCTAGATAAATATAACAACCTGGGAAAGTTTATACCTGATTAATTTAGATTGTTCAATTTCTCTAGAATTATCGCCATTCATGAGTTGAGAGCTCACGAGTGGAAAATTTTAGGAAGGTAATGGTTTCAAAGGTGTGTTAAAACATCAAAGATCCCCTTTTTTATAATGAGCATTAAATTAAGATTCATGTACATTTTGGATTAGTTTCATCGTACTAAGCAATTAATCATGGCTTACCCTGTCCATATTCTTCATTGCTTTTAATACCTTTAGTCACACAGGGTGGATGAGCTTGCATTTCATCAGGAACAATTCCAGGCAAGGAAGCATCAGGGACAATGACTACCTATGTCATGGCTCAGATGACAATCCTTTTTAGGTAATCCTCAGCTCCTTGAGAGATTCACTGGATTTCTTGGAGTCACCAAGATTCTGTAAACAGATTAATTTTTTGTGACATGTAAAGAAAACCAAATGCTTAAGTCTGGAACTTTTCCAGAAATAGCCAGTCTGATTTTAACTTCATTCTGAATATTTGCATTAAATTTAATAAATAGGTATCGAAGTCCTAATATGTTCAGATCATTAGGTTAGGCCCTTTGGGGGATGGGATGGGTAAGGTAATAACTTAGGCCTTTCCCTTCATGCATTATTTTTTAACATATTTTTCTTTTTTCTTTCTTTTTTGTTTTTATTTGCTTTGTTTTCTATTTTTATCATGTTATTTGTTAACTACATTTAAACACAGAGTTATGAGATCACGTTCTTTAGAGCCATTAAGTAAGATAGTAGAAAGTGTATCATTAGAAAGGTAAATTTTAAGGTAGCATAATTCTTATGCAGTTGAATACATAGGTTTTACAAACTATGTAGTCACTGGGATACAATCTAATGAAAAAATATTTCCTTCCCCACATTTTCACAATGAGTCAAGTCATGTCATATAACCTTTCCCTTAGTCTCTAGGGGCAGGTCAGGGTGAGGGTGCATTGTCTTTCTCACCCTGGACACTGCCTCAGCTTCAGATGAGCAGCTTGGTTTGATGACTGACTCAGGACGGCCTGGGGCATAGAGGGTTAGAGAGTCTAAAACGTATCCCAGTTAATTCCTCACCTGAACTGTTTCACTTGTTGCTTTTCTGGGATAGGTGAGTCAGAAAATATTTTCCAGAACCTATTCACCCAAATAATGTGAGACTCAAGGTCCTGCTAACATCAGAGTGCATTTTCTAACACTCCCCCATGTTAAACCAAAGTTACACACTCGATTTTCACTTTAATGTAACTGAATCCAGAGATAATGTTCGTGAGGTATAGCTTATTCCAATCCATCACTGTGCGTTTAATACTCTGATAAAATTGCTGGATTTTTTTTTTTTTTAGATTTTTTTTATTTGTTTGTTTGTTTGTTTGTTTAGAGAGTGTGAGCAGGGGAAGGACAAAGGGAGAGGGAAAGAGAGAATCTCAAGCAGACTCCGTGCTGAGCATGGAGCATGAGCTCAACTACAGGGGAGGGGTGCCTGATCTCACAACCCTGAGATCATGGCCTGAGCCAAAACCAAGAGTTGGATGCTCATCCAACTGAGCCACCTAGGTGCCCCAAATTGCTAGATTTTTCTTATACCCATGTGTATCAAACAATATTTTCATATGTGTGATAAGATTCCGTGTCCTCAATATTCCTTTATTATTCCTGATTTTCTCTTCAAGTACCTATTTATTTCAAGTGGAGTTATGCATTTTAAAAAATTAATAAACTCTGACAAGAGCTCATGAAATTACAGGTGGGGCAGATATATTAAGGTCAAATAAACAGCTACCTTTGGCAGAATGATTATTAGTTCTTTTCAACAGTTGAAACAATGTGAGTATGTGATTCCTAAATATATCAAATAGAAATACCTTTCTGTAGTGAGAAGAACATTAAGCTTCATAGGTCATGATTTCCTGTGATTAGCCTATCAGCCAGGATTCCAGCAGAATAAAGATAGCATACTAAAACTGGATAATTGATGAGATTTTAATAGAAAAGATTTCTTTTTTAAAGGAATAGGGTGAGGCTTTAGGAAGATAATGAGGGATGGTGCTGTTTCCTGGGACCGCCAAAAACAAGGAGCTGTTTCTCCCCCTAGGCTAGAGGGACAGAGGAGAGAACAGTTATGAGAACCCACACAGAGCAGCTATATGGAGAAGACCATTCAACAATGACTTCCACATCTCCTGCTAGTGTTCTCCTTTGGCCAAACTCAAGAGGAGGTTAGAGGAAAAGGGAACCATTGAAGAAGCCCCTATGTACTAATTTCCCAGAACACAGAGCAGGATGAAAAAGGGTGAAAGGTCACCTGGGAAAGGAGGCAAAAAATATATATCTAACACAACTAGTGCATAGTTTTTAAAAATAAATTCAAATGGCAGGCTTGCTTTCTGGGTAAGCTGGACTCCATCTGCCCCTCCATTCCTCAAGTTTTTTGTTTTGTCCCTAGGAAAGGAGAAACACATTTTCATAGTTGGCAGGAGGCCCTTAAGGAGCAAAACAAATAAGAAAAGGGGTGAAATAGTGTTTATCTCCTACAAGGCTTGTTGGATTCATTTGGAGACACCATAAAGAACTCAGTAAGATAGACTGAGAAACCATGGGAATATTAAGTTTGTAGAGTCCCAGTGACAAAATGAAGAGTTGAGATATGTTATTCTCCCCATCTTTGCATGAAATCCAAGAATGTTCTGGCAATCCCAAGATTGGAAGCTTTTGAAGCATCTGGAAACAATACTATGGGCACTACTATTGAACTCATGGAAAAGAATGACAATGGTTCAGCTCTTCCAGATGGCTTCATGGGCAGTGGAATAAACCACAAATGAGAGATGGCAGAAAAAAAAGACCAGTGCGAACATGCTGAGAAAAAGGCATGGCTCTTAGTTTTTGCCCCCATATCCAATGTCAAGCTACCATTATAAATTCACTGAACACAGATTTGGGAAGAGATGTACACAGTTGGCTCTTGTGAGCTTATAGGAACACACCCTAGCACAGCACGGGTCACAGACCTCATATCCTGATTGTAGCTGAAAACTGACTTAAGAGGCACATGAGACACTTCAGGTGGCCTTATACTTTCCTGATCATTATGTTCTACCCATCAAGTGGATGGACTGTTGCCATCATGATTTAGGAATGAAAAGAAAGTGTTACTTAATTCTTTTCTCCATGGTCTGAGATCAGGGAAATCTGAGACATCCGGGCAGCATGAATAAAGTGTCATAATTATAAGAGGTCCTGAAGGTATGCTGAAGAGCTTTGTGTATGGCATAAACAGTAATACAAGTAGGATGGAGCAATAGAGTGTCTAACACAAGGTCATGTCGGTCCCAGTTTTTCTTCCAGTTTGACAGTTCTTCCAGTTTTCTTCCAGTATTTCCCTTTCAAGCCTGCTTTAGTGACTCTCTCTTCCCACCTTAACATAATTGTTTCCGTGGCTGAGGATTTTCCCAAGGTGCCATGTGACTGCTCACGCCTGCTTTGACTCAGCAGTGACTTCTGAATTTGCATGGGTGAAACAACATGAATTGCTTGAGTCCCATCTTCTATTTCCTGGCCCTGCCATTCCCCTCTTCACAATGACTCTTGCCTGCCTCTGAGCTCCCTCCAATTGTCTCCAGGTTCAGCTACACCCTCTGATTCTGCCCCCTGGCAGGTTCTTGGAGGTTGCTGATAGTCTGACTCATGCTGGGTAAATGATGACACGTCCTACTGAGAAATTACATCACTGCCAAATACTAAAATGGGATTATCCATTTAAAAAGTTCAACGTAGGCAAAAGGTGCCTTCTGCACCATTCTGTGTTCTCCTTCGGTGCCATTTTACCCTTCCTTGTCTCTTGCATGGTCTGTAATCCAGCAAGCAACTTTATTGAGCACGTATGTGTCTTCTGAAACCTAAACTGACTTAAAGCCATTAAGAAGACTAAGAAAATCAACTCTTACTGGCTTTCAACTCATAGAATATGAAGGTCTGGAAGATATTTTGGAACAAGGTGATCTCCCTTGTTCTCCATAAATCATATCACAAATTAAGTCAGCACTTCTCTGGTTAAGAAACCAGCCTTGTAGTAAAATATTATTTATATTTGACATTTAACCTGCTCACTTTGCTGGCCTGGAGAATTGGAACATTAATTCATTCATTTAGCCAACAAATATTTATTCAGTGTGGATACTTTGGGAATGAAAATATGAGCCAGATATGGATTCTTCCATCAAGGACCTACACTCCACTAGGAGAGATAAAGCAGGTACACAAATAACAGTGCTAGAAGGTGGAAAGTAGAGACTGATAAGGACTACAAGGAAAGTAAAAGAAGGGAGAAAACATGCTTTCAGAGGAGTAGATTATGAGGAAGAGACATCTGGAGGATGGAGACTGTGGATGTGGGCCAGCTGGGGGTGAGGCATTGAGTGGGGCATTCCAGATAGAAAGAAAATGTTGAGTCATTTAAAAGAAGAGCAAACAAGCTGTTTTAACCAGATTATAGTATTCAGTATAAAGCATAAGGGGCACTAAAATTAGAAAGGGAAATGACTGAGGCGGTGGCAGGTCTTGAAAGCCTGAGTAAGGTATGAACTCATTAAAGGCATTTGATCAGTAACCTAAATGGTTCAGAATTATTAATCAGGACATTTAATCCTGGTGGCAATACATAACATGTATGGAAGGTGGGGGTAGGTTATATTAGATATGGAAAAACCTGTTGGGATGCTATTGCAAATGTAACAAGGCAAAAAGTACTAAGATTCTAAACTATGGTAAGCCCGTAGGATAGAGACGGGGATCAGATAATAATAGTAGCTAATACTTACTGATCACTTACTATATACTAGGCAGTGTGCAACAAATTTTGCATGGATTATCTCACTTTAACATCACAAAAAGCTTATGAAATAAAGTGGAAGAAATCAAAGCTTTCCACTGTGTGGAGGGTCAGCAAAGGCTGACTTTAACACCTGCCTGAGACATGTAGCTTCTGGGCAAGTGCTTCTCTCCTGTAAGAGGTTTCAGATTGGCTGGAAGATCAAAGGAAAAGAAAAAAAGAACTCTTGAGTTTATTCACAAGCTCAATGATTAATAAAAGGCAAAATCTGTGAACATCATTTCATACAATAGATACAGTTGTGATTTTAATACCTTTTTTTAAATTAAGATTTCTGAGATTTGGGGCTAACACAAAATGATGGTCTCCTTAGTAAAATGGTTTGATACGTTGGAGAGTCTTGACCATCTTCACACTGAATGTCAGGAAAGGTAGAGAAAGAGTCTGCAACTTATGATAAAGAACAGGACATGTTCTAATTTTTTTCTGGGGAATCAGTCCAAGGAGTCAGATAACAAGGTTCTTTGCTCACTGGATTATCCATAATTCATATGTTTCTTTATAATTGATCATGTCAACAGAGGCAATTTGTATCCAAAATCTGAGTAAGGTATATTTAGTTCCATGAGCTTGATTTCTGTCTACATAAGGCCCTTTGCCCAGTCTAATTGTGATTTATAATTCCCTTCTAGTAAAGGCTAATTTTATCTCAAAGAAGAAAATACATATACTCACATATATAATATATATAAGACATAAAGATATATAACATTATATATAACATGTTATTTATTATATATAACATAGGTAGCATATATTATTTATTGTATATAATATATTTATACACACACACATACACACACCCACTGGTAAGCAATTATTATACCCATTTACAGGTTAAAGACATAGCTGAGGCTTAGTAGGGTAAATAACTTACTCAACGTTGCATGGGAAGATTCAACATTTTAAAATCATTACTTACTTTTTAACTTACTTATGACTATCACAATGAATATATGATGTTGATGAAGACAGGGAATGGATTTTTGTTCACACCTGTATCTTCAGTACCCAAAATACTGCCTGGCTGATTGCTATTGGCTACCTACGTGAGAAGGTAAGTGGATGTCCTCTGAGTAACTATTTTCAGCTACTGGACTCGGTGACTTCCCTAGGGACAGTCAGAGATGAGGGATGAAGAATAAGGGAGAGTGTCTGCAGGCCACAGAAAATGAGGAAGATGGTAGATTCATGAGGTTTAAATGAGGTAATATTAGAACATATACTAATTTGTGTTTTTACAAAATGTTTCCACCATCAGCTCATAACTTGTCTAATTAGGTGAGAATCATGCAATTTTTGTTTCGTCTTTCATCACAAACTAATGCCCCATATGTTATTCAGTTTTAGAAATTTTGTTTAATCTGTTTTTTCCTGCATGTGTTCATTGGATGTTGGCTGAGTTGGGATGTTAATATTTTTGTCTATATTCTGTTTCTAGGCTCTGAATACTAACTTAGCCTGGCTCCCTGGGAAGAAAATTGTCTCTATATTTGTATTACAATATGGAATTCTCCTGCTTTAATTAATAGGTTTGGAAGTTAATTAACACTGGGTATGAATAAAACATTTGTGAAATTAACATCAAAATAATTATTCATATAGAACATAATGTAAGATTTATTTAGATGTTTATTTTAGTTTTGAAAATATGTTGAAGATTATTCTACCATAGGTTGAATTATTTTGGAATATTTGCCATTCTATGGCTATAAACAATGTCTCTAAATGAATTCATCCCTGCAATAAGCTATAATTTTCTTAAATCACTTATAGAGTCACACAAGCAAAAATTTCAGTTTCTATTATTAAAAATTATACCAAGTGATTTCACATTCATTGTTATGCTTCACAAAATCAAAAACATAATTGTCTGCTTTTGTATATATTTACCCAAAGTATTCCCAATTTGAAAAAGAACAACATTGTAATATTGCATTTACCATTTTGTTCCTTTTTCTAAAATAGGAACTCAACTTCTATATTTTATTTCATTTTTTTTTAAAGATTTTATTTATTTATTTGATAGAGAGAGAGACAGCGAGAGAGGGAACACAAGCAGGGGGAGTGGGAGAGGGAGAAGCAGGCTTCCCGCTGAGCAGGGAGCCCGACGCGGGGCTCGATCCCAGGACCCTGGGACCATGACCTGAGCCGAAGACAGACGCTTAAGGACTGAGCCACCCAGGCGCGCCTCAACTTCTATATTTTATTCTTAAAAGTTTGAGAGCTGAATTACCACTATTGTGACAATTTTCCTTAAATGTGTAAGATACTTAAAATAAAATTTAATTTTTGAGTTACAGATCCATAGTAAATTTTTTTTGTAGAATGAATATATACAATTATATTCTCAAGTAAAGTTAAAATTGTGCCAGCAATAGAGCTATGATTAGAAATGAC
Organism: Neomonachus schauinslandi; assembly: GCF_002201575.2. Taxonomy (NCBI): domain Eukaryota; kingdom Metazoa; phylum Chordata; class Mammalia; order Carnivora; family Phocidae; genus Neomonachus; species Neomonachus schauinslandi. Next base: position 15,307,306 of record NC_058415.1, read on the forward strand.
TAAAGTAGGGGCGCCTGGGTGGCTCAGTCGGTTAAGCGACTGCCTTAGGCTCGGGTCATGATCCTGGAGTCCCTGGATCGAGTCCCGCATCGGGCTCCCTGCTCGGCGGGGAGTCTGCTTCTCCCTCTGACCCTCCCCCCTCTCATGTGCTCTCTCTCATTCTCTCTGTCTCAAATAAATAAATAAAATCTTTAAAAAAAAATTATAAAGAAATGACTAAAGTAAGATCAACTTTGCACTGTCAATATTGTATTACATAGAACACCCTTTCAGTGACAGACACTACTTAGATTTGGAAACAAAAACATATAAAATCAGAATTAACCTAATAGGCTATATGTGAGTCTTACAACGAGTCCTTTATAGAAGCAAAGAGATTAGTCTTGTGTGATAATTTAGCGTATTTTCCCATCTATAGACCACAATGCCTCAAATATGGCTATACCTTTTATTTTTTAGAACTGTGATGTAAATCCCTTGTCTGTGCAAATACAAAAATAGAATTTAAAATATACTGAACGAAGCAACGAGTTTTCAGTAGTAACCAATCAACTAAGGGTTCTCCTCACTCCTCCGTTAAGTATCCCAGATTTTCCTCATTGATGGTTAAACTGCACCTGGTCTAGGTTGATCACTTTGTGGGGCGACCCATTTCCTCAACTTTGAAGGGCCTGTGTGCTTGATACCTTGCCCTCATCCTATGGCCATTGCTGTATCAACCCGTTCATTGTGATCTTCAGGTGTAGAACTAAAAGGTGCATCCAAATGAATCTCCCATGGTCCAGATATGTTTCCTCCTTCGTTATATAAGAGCAAGCCTTAGTCAATGCCTCAAAGCCCCCTCTGACAAAGTATGAGTCACAGCTTCAGGTTCCAGTAGAACCTTCATTATGTCCTTTCTGGAAACCAGGAATGTCTAATGGAGCAAAGACCAATGTTGCAGAGACAAGAAGCACGCATTCTAGAAATGCTTTACTGGGAATTAAGGGTCCCAGGCCAGAGCAGACACCATGGGGCTCTTTCTACATGCCCTCTAATTTGTCTTCCACTCCATGCAGAGTTGCCCCCAGTGTGCTCTCACTTCCATGAGCTGGCACCTATATATCTATCAATGTGAGTCTGCTGGGGTTGCATTAACAAAACGTCACAGACTAGGTGGCTTAAACAAGAGAAATTTGTTTTCTCACAGTTCTGGAGGCTGGAAGTCCAAGATCAAGTTGTCAGCAAGTCTGGTGGCAAGTTTCTGAGGCCTTTCTCCTTGGCTGGTAGATGGTCACTTTTTTGCTGTGTCCTCACATGGCCATCCATCTGTCTGTGTGCCATCTGTGTACTAATCTCTTCTCATAAGGGCACCAGTCATATTGGACTAAGGATCACCCAGATGGCCTCATTTTACCGAACTTCTAAGCATGGCTGAGTCTTTCTGGTGACCAACGCCATCTAGGAGCCCACCAAGAATCACCTCATTCGAACAAAAGATACTGCTATCATCTAGTGAATTCCAAGGGATTTAGGAGCCCTGTGTCAGGAACCAATTTCAAAGACCAAATATTGGAACAAAATATGCTCCTAGTGCTCTTATCACTCAGGAAATCACAAAGTTTTAGGAGTTCTGTGTCAGGAACCCAGGACAGAAACCATATATATATGGTTTAAATATATTTATATATATCCATGTATAAATTATTAATTAATATAATATATACATATTTTTCTATTATTTAACATGCACTTTATTGTAAAAATAGTAGAAACTATAATGAAGACTGAATTCACAGCTTTGGCAAGTCTTTAATGCTAAAATCAAACCCTGATAGGAAAGGAGTAGGGCCCTAAGGCGCTGGATGGGGACATGGATATACTCAAAAACAGGGGACCCTCAGATTCCTCTGAACCTCTGGGCCTGCAGGTATGCCCTACTTTGTTTTGCTGAATAGCAGCCTTCTCTTGCCCGAAGACCATGCCAAAACATCAACTGAGATGGATGGGTTGGAAGATAATAATTGTTCTTTTCAAAATCTGACCCACTTCCTCTCCCATCTTCTAGTTCTGTAACTAGGATCAAGTCTCAGCACGGCCAGCTAGGGAACTACTTTCTTGCTAGAGGAAGAAAGGAATTATTCACCAAAGAAACTTCAGGACATGATTAACTGCAGCAAAAGAAAGCAGGAGTTGGGAGAACATGCCAGGAAGTAGATCTTGATAGTACTGGACTCGGGTAGGGGCTGGGGGTGGTTAAAGATAATCTCAATAAAGGAGAATTGGCCAATAAGGGAGCGTTCTCCCATGACTGACAAGAGCACCTGGAAAGGGTCCTAATATACTGCTGGGATTGTTACTAGAAGCTTGTGGGGAACAAAAGGATCATATTAAATTAAGTGCAAATGACAGAACTACCCTGGCAGAGTTTTGAGGAAGGGGATCAAAAGGCTCACCGGAGTGAACATGCTAGAACGAGTCTATTGAATAACCCTTGAGAGCCCACCAACTGGCTGGGTTCTTTGGAAACCAGAGAATGCTCTTGGAAGGGCCAGAGAACGCTGTCATCAGGAATTCCTCATAAGGAATATGCTAGTGATAGAGGTATTGCCATGTCTGAGCAGCTCAGTGGTGGCTGCAGCAGGTTTGATGACAGACAATATTGTTCAAGAACCGTTGTCGTCAGTGGGAACGATGGGATTCCAGAATAGCAGACGGCAAGGACAGTACTGAAACATTAGAGATCTATGGTGATGGCTAATATACCAAGGTGTTTCTAAGGAAAAACAGTTGGACAGCCAACAAGAGCATGGTTTGATATACATAATAAAAAAGTATTAAAATTGGATGAGCAGAAGCCTGATACCCTTATTGCCCATGGAACATTACTTCCTCATCCAGTTTACAAACCTGAGCTAGTCCCTAGACCCACAGAAGGCCCCTACGATACCACAAGTATATCTTGTCTATATTTCTGTAATATAATTTTTTTTAAAGATTTTATTTATTTATTCATGAGAGACAGAGAGAGAGAGAGAGATTAAATTCAGGGCTGTTTATTTTTTAAACTGGAATTATAAGTTTTCAGTATCAGATGAGTCATAGGAAAGTTAAGAGCCACAACAGAACAGATACACAGTATTACAATTAGGTCCTTTTGTAATTCTGTCATCTAATTTTTCATAATGACTAAAACCCTAAAATACCTATTACAGAATCCTTTCGTAACGTATCATGCCAATGTGGGAAATGTGACTAGCTGTTTCCTAACTGCCGAAAACTATCAAAGCGTCTTGGTCCAGAGAGACTTGAAGATGTTGGAACTGCCTTAGCTGATATCAAAATACATTAGACAACTTCAGAATTTAAGATTCTATGGTACTGGTTAAGAAAAAGATCAAAATATAGATGGGACAGACTAGAATATCTACCTACCCATATATACACATGCACACATAAGTATATGGCTTATAAAATCTTCTCTGTATATGATAAATCTCACAGGAAAAGAATTTAAAAACAATCAAAGTGATTATGGTGTTAGCAAAAAAAAAAAAAAAAAGCTTGATTTTTTTTTTTTGAGTATTTTTTTTCCAAGGTAGGGCCAGCTCAGCATATACCACAAACTTAAAAGAGATCATTTACAAGCTGATATAATCTCTTCAAAGATATACTTATCTTCAGTTTCTTGATTAAAATCAAACATCCCTTCACTTGATAGGGGCCCCTACTTCCTGTTTTCTTTGGCATTCGCTGGGTTACTGTGAGGGCCTCGGAAATGGCCCTCACTTGACTGTCTCCTTGGGCTGAAGTGAGCTACCTGGTTAAACTAGGAAGCCCGCATTTCTAAATTTGCAGTTCAGATAAGGAGGCGTTTTATTTTTCCTCTCCTTTTGAATCCTGAGGATGTTAGAGCCAACACATCTTTACTTCACCACCCATCTGCTTTGGAGTCTCGAAGTTCTGTAGTATAATTATTCCTATAGCAACCAGCTGAGGAAGTGCCTTCACAGCACAAGAATTCCAAAGGAAAACATGCTGTGACAGGCTCAGAGCTCAGCCGTAGGGCTCGTATCCCCTCCAGTTTCCAGTGTTCAACAGGGCATCTGCAGAAGCTCTTGCTGTGGTCTTTCCCTCCTCCCTGGCTCCCAGGAGGAGTCCCATTACTGCAGCACCATCGGCCATTTTCCCTAATATTATGCTTCCTCCTCTTCAGTGTTTTCCATAGAATCACTTACGGTACTCCCCCTCTTTCCTGGTTTTTTGACATAGAGTCTTCTTTTTTTTTTTTTTAAAGATTTTATTTATTTATTTGAGACCGAGAGAATGAGAGAGAACACATGAGAGGGGACAGGGTCAGAGGGCAAAGCAGACTCCCTGCCGAGCAGGGAGCCCGACGCGGGACTCGATCCAGGGACTCCAGGATCATGACCTGAGCCGAAGGCAGTCGCTTAACCAACTGAGCCACCCAGGCGCCCGACATATAGTCTTCTGATAATATTATAGACATCTTGCTTGTTCTGAATGGCAACCTATAATCACGACTAGGAGAAGAAAGAACTTATTTTCTTTCCGGTTCTTAAGATCTTTTCTACCCTATTTTCCTTAAGGGTCAAACTCTTATGTGTCTTTAAAAATAGGAAGAAGTTCAGAGAACAGCAAAGAAGTACAAAAAGTGAATCTACTCCCCAACATGACTCCATTTTCACTATGAAAAAAAATGCAAAATGGTAAAATAACCATTTCTGAATGAAAATCTTTACTTGTCCTGTTTCAAAGCTATATAAATTATTTTCCTTAATATGGTCTAATTAGGAACCAGTTTTGTTCTTATTTTTGGAATGTAGTTTTTAGTCCATTTGATGTGAGGAAACAAAAATGAATCTTCGTCGAGAAATGTCTACATACCAGATACTACACTAAACTTTCTAGACAGATTTTCTCCTATAATCCACTAACAACCATATGGAATACTAACTGCTATGTATATTTTACAGATGGCAAACTGAGGCACAGAGAGATTATAAAACTTATTAAAGGTTACATAGCTAGTAAGTAACAAATCAGATTTGTTGTCCAGCAATTGGATTCCAGAATCTCTGCTGTTAGCTCTTATCTTATTTTGCGCCTCATCATCTCATCATTCTTAAAATATATATCATCGTTTTCTACATCATTTACATGGACAAATGAAAGTAAATGACACCATCTCTGTTTCATAGATGAGGGAACTGATGTAAAGTCACTTGTCTAAGGACCTCTATAATAAATGGCTAAAAAAAAAAAAAAGAAAAAAAACCAGTGTGTGTGTGTGTGTGTGTGTGTGTGTGTGTGTGTGAAACATAGTTTTACTCCCCTAGCTTAATTGATTTTCTCATAAATTTTGAAGCTCACTTAACACTAAATTGTATTCAAATTCAGATTCAAATTCTATAAGAAAGAAGCTTGCTCTTGGATAGCTTATGGCATAGTTTTTCAAAGCATGGTCTTTAGGGAATAATTGCCCAGAGTTTAAGTTCTAATTCTTCCATTTACGGACTGGGAGACTTTCAGCAAGTTATTTAACCAATCAATATGAGGCCTCCTATAAGGTAAGGATAATAGTGGTATCCATTTACAGATTGTTAGGAGGATTACCTCCAGGAATATATGTTACAAACTTTCTGCATAATGCTAGACAGTGTGTATGTAAGCAGTAAATGTTATCTTTTGCCTTTATTACTTAAGGTGGGCCTGAAGCAAAATTAGAAGACAGAAAATATGAAAGCTGATTTTGAATGGATGACAGCATTTCTCTGTGGATAATGTTCAGCTTCTACATTAGAAGGGGTGGGAAATAGAGGGGCACCTGGGTGGCGCAGTCGGTTAAGTGTCTGACTCTTGGTTCTTGCTCAGGTCACTATCTCGGGGTCCTGGCTCAGCGGGGAGTCAGCTTGAGATTCTCTCTTTCCCGCTCCTTCTGCCCCTCCCCTCTCACACGCTCTCTCTCTCTCGCAAATAAATAAATCTTTAAAAAAAAGAAGTGTGGGGAACAAGAGAAACAGGTATGATTGGAAGTGGTTTAGTTCTAATTTTAGCTTTAAATCTTTACCTGTCATTGCTTTATTCTATAACTTATATATATACTTTATAATGACTGATTCTACAAAATTGGATTATGATCTCTATTTTTTCGGTTCTTTTTGTTTTCCGCACTACTTCTAGTTTTCATCTAACATTTTGAATTATAGCTTAAATAAAAAATAATTTAATAAAAAGACTTCATAACTCAATGTTTCATTAAACATTGGTAAAGTTCAGGTAAATTCATTCCTAACTATGAGTTTTTCTTTGTGTCCAGTCCCATAATCAAAAGAGTCAAGGAGCAGAACAGCCTTTACACTTAACAACCCTATTGGTAATATGTAAGAGTCTCGTAATGCTCCTAAGGATCAGCTACCCTGATGAACGTTTGTGATTCACACTGTACACTCTACAGTGAATGAAGAGATTTATCTCTTAATAATCTTATTAAGGACTCTATTCAGGACTCTGGCCAAGAACCGGCATGATGTCTGCAATTGGTGTGTGATGTAGTTCTTGCCTTGGCTGATGATGATGGCCCCACCCTGACCAGCTGGTTGCAGCAAGTCCCGGCATTTATACTCATTCATCAGAGCAGTTTTCTGTTTGGTGACACCTGAGGAAACTGTCTACAATCCAGACACTTTCAAGAAGTACTCGTTGACTGGTACTCCCTGTATTTCTGCATATGTCCTGCCATATGCTCAGAGAGGAGTTATGCAATCCTCACACCAGATGTGTAGCATGTGAAATAGGAGGGGGTATTTCCTGGAACGTGTCTCAATGACATTGTAGCAGATAGGATTTCACTTCTATCTCTTTGATTTAAAAGACTTCACAGTTACATATTTGAGACAAAAATGCTACGAACTATTTATTTATTTATTTATTTAAGAGACAGAGAGCGCACATGTGCGAGCATGTGCAGGGGGAGGGGCAGAAAGAGAGGGAGAGAGAGAATTCTCAAGCGGATTTCCCACTGAACATGGAGCCCGATGTGGGGCTCGATCCCAGGACCCTGAGCTGAAATCAGGAGTCAGCCACTTAACTGACTGAGCCACCCAGGTGCCCCTAGGCGCTTTGTAATATCCCTGCTCTTAGGGTGGTTTCGTCTCAGTTTAAGAATCAGGTAGTCAGAAGATAAAGTTCCAGAAAATCAATGATATACTTAATTGGCATAGTGACATAATTCTTAGCATGAAGACAACTTTACCATCTACACTCAAAAATAAGTGAATAGATAGATATACATATAAATATATATGCATATGTATTCCATTCAACAAAGTAGTTTGAAGCCTTGTTTGAGATGTCTTATAAATGTAGCAAATTATTAATAAATAATTGTTCCTAGTTTTAGTAAGTATAGTTCTAATGTACTTTCTAAATAAAATGGCCTTAAATTGAATAGTGACCATGATTAGACCTACCTTTTTGAATCGTTATTTGCCTTACTGTTCTTCGAAAAACCTATACAGTACTGTATACTGTATGCAGAAGTCAAAGTAAAATGAACACAATGTGATAACTGTGGTCCCTTTTGATCCAGATCCAGTAGCTGAGTCTACTGTCCCAATGTGTTTAAACTTTTCCGAATGCAGTGCTGTCGATTATCATTTGGTCCAAAATAATAAGAAAATGTAAGTTCCTGGGGCGGGGAGACTGCTTCTCCCTCTCCCTCCACCTGCCGTTTTGCCTGCTTGTGTGCTCTCCCTGTCTCTCTGTCAAATAAGTAAATAAATAAAATAAAATAAAAAAAGACTCTCTTATAAAAATAAAGGGAAGATGTAAGTTAACTGCTATCTAGGAACCTTGACATTGAGTAGATGTTACACACACACATCTGTCCTGCAGCAGAACGAAACCAACTCAGTTTTACAACTGAAATGATCAAACCTTGTTATGGGAGGTAAAATACTTATACTACAGCAGTGTGGACCACTCAGTGTAAGAACCTTGGGGGAATGAGAGCTGCTTATTCTCTGAAAGTTGCCAGAGACAGACATGGGGCTGCTGGTGTCCCTTCCTACCCTCCTTGGTTTCCTTTTGCCCTTTTGAGGAAAGTTCAAGCATGCCTCAGAGATCTGTTGGTGCCAAGTGTACACTAGAGGGTGGAATCTGTTGAGTTTCAGTCTTAAGCCACAAGGAGTCAGCTAGTCAGCCGTATAAATAAAAACAATCACACCATTGCCTTGCCACCAGCCCCACCTAGGCAGATGCTCAGCAAGATTTAGGTTTCAGAGTTTCAGAGTCATGGGTGGATAAAAAAACACTGATTGATTATAGATGTTCCTTCTTTTTTTTTTTTTTTTAAAGATTTTATTTATTTATTTGAGACAGAGAGAATGAGAGAGAGAGAGCATGAGAGGGGGGAGGGTCAGAGGGAGAAGCAGACTCCCTGCCGAGCAGGGAGCCCGATGCGGGGACTCGATCCCGGGACTCCAGGATCACGACCTGAGCCGAAGGCAGTCGCTTAACCGACTGAGCCACCTAGGCGCCCTATAGATGTTCCTTCTATCATCAGTAACCCAGAGCATTAAAAAAATAAAGAGGGTTATTTCAGGTTTATAATGATTAAATTTCCTCTTTACTCATTCAATTTCAAATCTCTCTGCACTAGCCCCATGTGAAGTATTTATTTACTCACGAACTTATTCAAGTCACGCAGGTATTAACGGTGCTTCCTTTATCTTTTATTTTCTTTGTTAGCTTCACCCTTAGTGTGTTCCTCTCCACCCTCCCCTACCTCCCAGTGCTGGTTTTTTGTTTGTTTTTATATACCTAAATATTTATTTTCCCTAGCAATGAAATCATTCTTTTTTTAAAGATCTTATTTATTTATTTGAGAGAGAGAGAGAGAGAGCAGAAGAAGAGACAGAAGGAGAGGGAGAAGCAGACTCCCAACTGAGCAGGGAGCCTGACATGGGACTCGATCCCAGGACCCTGGGATCATGACCTGAGCCGAAGGCAGATGCTTAATCGACTGAGACACCCAGGCGCTTGTAGCAATGAAATCATTCTAACTCCCGTTCTGATCACTAGAAATTGTTTTAGTTAACAACAGGTCTACAATGGGTTATTAAACAAGAAAGCCATTCTTCATTATTGTCATCGTATCATTAACAGGGAAGGATTTCATTTTAAGATGAAGAAAGGGAGACAAATGTTAGAATGCAGAAGCCGAAACTAGAATTGATTTCAAGAGATCAATTTTCCATATCTGTTGTTCAGTCCCAGAACCTGTATTATATTATGTTGCTCACCTTTATCCTGTATAAGCACTCCCAGGAGATTTCCTCTGGGCTACTGTCAGAGAACGTTATCAGCTTCCCAATCACGGAGAGTAAACCAGATCATCCTGTCTGATTACTTACTATTAAAGAACTCTTTGGACAAAGGAACTCATTTTAATATAGAGGTATCAGTGTTCATAACTTATTTAAGAAGTATTTATTAATGCCTCCTATGTGCCAGGCCTTGTGCCAGGAAAGGAAACTAATAAGAAATAAATCAAGGAACTTACAGTCTGTTGGGGGAGATAGATATCAAACATGTAATTACATAGATAACCACACACATAACTATATATTCACACCAAATTCATTAAAAAGAAGTTCAGCACACTCTTTTTTTTTTTTTTTGAGAGGGAGAAAGAGTCTGCAAGGGTTGGGGGGGTGGGGGTGGGCAGAGGCAGAGGGAGAGAGAATCCCAAGCACGCTCCATGCCCAGTGCAGAGCCTGAAGTAGGACTTGACCTCGGGACCCTGAAATCATGACCTGCGCCGAAATCAAGAGTTGGACGCTTAACCGACTGAGCCACCCAGGTGTCCCAGTGCAATCTTCTTCTTAAGACTTAATTATAGTTTTCTAATTTTTTTCTTCTAATTCTAAATGATAATGTGTGAATAACAATTAATTCAAACATCAACTTCATTTTGAGCCCAGTTCTATGTGGTAGGTAGATAGGTAGTCCTAAACAACAAACTGAACTGAGTTCAACTGTTATCACTTAATTCACTCTTCCTTTAGGAAAAATAATGTCTGAAATTCTGTGAGCCTCATCTCATATCAATAGAAAGATGGAGATGGTAATGATTTCTAATAGGATTTTTTTAAGGTTTAAATTAAAGGGACATTAAAAAGGAGTGGATGCTCTAAAGAAGTTTCTAAGATTATGGAATGGCTAAGTCCTAATATAAACAAGAATATGATTGATTATTCAAAGGACTGAATTAGAAAGTTAAGGAGTATATAGTGTACATTGCAGCTGGACTTGAAAGAATATAAAAACATGGGGAGGAAAAGAGGAAGCATCTTTACTAGGAGCATGATGAGCACATATACACAAGTGGGATTCAAGATTATTTGAAAAATGGCAGCAAATTTGGTCTTGTTAGGCTCAGGATGCATGTGGCACTAAGTACATAGAATGGGAGAGGAACAGACAATTCATCAGGGTCTTAGCTCTTAACTATGGGATGAGAAAAACAAAATAAAACAAACAAAAATAATATTTAATCATTGCTTTATCTTCCCAGTTTTAGGGTTTTTTTCATCAAGGCAAGAGACGAAACTCTTATTTTTTTACTTTGTAAAAATGTGTTCTGTGTTTTTCCTCAGAAATGATAGTGAGGGAAAGAGTTTCTCCCTGAAACTGCAAAACAAGCTTTCATTTGAAGGATAGGAACAGAACCAGGACAACAGGCTCTTAATGAACATGGAGGTTGCTTAAGAGGGTCTATTGGAAATAGGAATGATTTCACTATTTCACTGTATGTATATATGTTATGTATATATGTGTATACATATATATATACATATATTCTTGACATTGATGGAATATATATATTTATATACCCACCTTCACCAATTTTCTTCTATAGACTTCTACCTGAAACCATCATTTTCCTTTATAATAGTGAAATTACCATCTATGAATGTGTGTGTGAAAAAGGGTCATTACTTCAGGCATCAATAAAGCAACATGACAAGATCAACCATTGGGAGAGAAAGGAAATTTTAAAATAAGGGATATTGGTTAATAATCTCACAGTACCGATCTCTATATAAAGATTGCTTTCTTTTTTAAGGGAAGAATATCTTCTTTATTTCTTAAAACAAAAAAAATATTTTGAGTCATATTTTGGTTTTCTTTTAAAGGAGATCTAAATGTAATATTGCACATGAAGCTTCCCAGGCTTTGAGCAATTGTTTTCTAGTCTCCAGAACCTGGATCAAACCTTCTTCTGGAGCTATCAATGACATATATATTATTTAGAGTTATAACTACAAAATGACTTGAATCAGTACCTTTGGTAAATACACTATTTTTTTAAGATTTTATTTTTAAGTAATCTCTACACCCAATGTGGGGCTCGAACTTACAACCCTGAGAACAAGAGTTGCATGCTCTACTGACTGAGTCAGGCAGGCACCCCTGGTAAATGCACTGTTGACTTACGTGTGAATTCTAAGAACTCATCTGAACATAAGTCCCAGATTCCATATGAAAAGTGGTGCTCTTCCTAAGTGTAAAATGATGGACATTCTACGTCTCTATTATCAGGGATGGATACCAGAATTTCGGGTAGATTATAAATCTTAATTGAATACTTCTCATCCCCTCTGACTACAAATGGACCACCAAACTAAGCAGTAAATTGGCAGAGATTAAAGGCATTACAAACCAGTCACGAAACTTCTCACAAAAAGCATGCTTTTAATAAGCTCTAATTCTCTCAAATTTGGTAGCTTTAAGGGCTCTCCACCTATACATCTTAAGGAAGGTCATGAAAATTCAGTTCTAATCTTTTTTTATCTCTGTCTATATCTATACAATAAAGCATACCTTATTCATAGTCAACAAATCTCTAACCCAAAGGCTATGTTATGTTGGACTGAGGCTGAGCTAAAAAAGTACATTATAGACAACCTGGTAAAATGATGGGACTTTGCAAACAGTGCTGTACTATAAAATGGAAAGGATTGTGATTAGAGCAACAAAGTCAAAAGAACAACAAAAGGATCATGTTGGTGGTTGTGCAGGGATATGGACCGTATTTGCCCCATCTTCACAATATTTCACTAAGCCAAAGAATAAAGGAAATGAGATTCTATGAAGAAAAAAAAAGGCTTTCATTACGTGAATTTTCAAATTTTGTCATATTATAGTTGTGACAAGTGGTTACAGAACCACTTTCGCAAAAACATCAAATGCATACACATTAAACCAATTAACCTTGGTGCCCAACTAATAATGAGATGATATTTATACTGAAAGTGGGATTTGACTTTTTTTTTTCAGATTAAGTCAGTACCAGAAGAAGAATCTGTTCTGTGCCTATTGCTATGTGATGGGAGCAATGTGGAAAAAGTTTACTTATTTTATAATTCCCTATTATCCACAAATCACTATAGAGACTACAGAAGACTTTTTTCATCTATACTAAGGGGGAAATAAAGGCAATCAATTTTAGACTGAAGTTTATGGATTTAAGCCTTTCCACAGAATAAAAGGAGGTATTGAGGACAAGATGGTGGATTCCAATGCTGAAAAAATGTTGTGAACATTTGTTATTTTGTCTAAGAAGCATTCCTCCTGATGCTAAGAACAACCGTATCTTCTTTTGGATAAAAACCAACCAACAAGCTCTAGTAGGGTCTTCCAATTATAGTACATCAACTCTCTGTCCACAGTGGACAATTTACTATAGGCAACTTATCCAAGCTAGGTCAACTGGAACACTTTTCTAGGATTTTTCTTCCTAAACAGGAGAAGAAACAATGCTTCTAGAAACATCCAGAAGTGTGAACGACAAGAACGTTGGCTGTCAAGTTTCCTTCTATTAGGAGAAAAGCTACTCTGATTAATATGGAGATAAGAGAAAGAAAGAAACTTCTAATTGCATTCTAATTCCTACTTCTAAGAGTCTGAGGGCCAGATCTATGCTCGAGTTACAAAGACACCCTAGTATCTTTCTTGTACACATCCCTCTTTCTGACTAAACTTGCTGGAGTTCAGCTTCTGCACTAGCAATCCTAACTAATCCCCAAACACAAATCGACAATACCAGTTATATTAAGGAGAGGTTATTATATATGAAGAGGTTATTCTGATATTAAGGAGAGGTTAATTAAATAGCAAAATGATACAAGCTAGTTGAAAAGCTTCCCTTGCTCCTAATGCTATTTTCTCTGGTGAGTTGCTGAGGATCCCGCAATGCTTACCTTGCTAAGCTCTTCCCTCTCTGTCTTGAACCCTCCTCCCTAGCAAAGGCTAGGTGCCATTACCTGGCTCACCGCAAGAGCTCAGTAAGTATTAGTAATTCCTTATTACTATCTCTCTGGCCCTTTACACGGAATTGGAACAGTTTGGTCTCTTGCCTCTCCTCTATTGAGAGCTACTACAGCTGGCTTTTGTTGATTTGTCTTCTGATCCTCCTCTTGTATTGCTCCTGCTTTTATTATTTTTAAGATTTTATATATTTATTTGAGAGAGAGAGGGAGAGAGAGAGTGCAGGGGGAGGAACCGAGAGAGAGGGAGAAGCAGGCTCCCCGCTGAGCTGGGAGCCCGACACGGGCCTGGATCCCAGGACCTGGAGATCACGACCTGAGCCGAAGGCAGATGCTTAACCATCTGAGCCCCCCAGGCACCCTGCTCCTGCTTTTATTGGCCCATGTAGGACAAGCTACTCCTCCAGAATGTGACTTTCACCCTTAGACACAATGCTAATAATGGTTTTTTTCAAAGTCTCCTTTTCTCAGGACCTTTTTGTGACTGACGTTATAGAGGGGTAGATGTGATTTCTTCAGAGCATGTCCACAAGGGGCAGAGAATTGAATTTTGATGCCTTCAAAGGTTTAACTATTATTGCCTATGTTATCAATCTTCTCTTGTTTTTTTTTTCTTCTTTTTGCTTGTTTGTTTGTTTGTCTATGGAAGATATTGGCTATGCCCACAAGAGTATTACCTAAGCCATCAGACAATCTTCCATTTATAATCTGCTGGCTGAAATCACCTCATGAGTCAAAAGTACAATTTCAAAATCTGCACTATTTGTGAGTAGACTATTTGGAAATTCCATAGAGCAAAGAATGGTAAGCTTCCTTTCCAGGAGAGATTCTCTAACACAGGGCAACTTGTGTGTTTAGCCTGTAAGTTCTGTGAGGGTGGTAAATTTTTGTATTGTTTTTAACCAAGTTCTCCCCATGCCTGAAAGAGCAGCTAGTATATGTGATTGCTAACATTTTTTTGGAGAGCTTACATATGACTGGATAGATCCAGATCATTTTGCCAAATGATTGAATACATGTTTTAAGTTTTGTGTGTGTGCTCCTAAAATGTGCAAAGCCCTGTGGACAATTTGGGTATGAATAAAAATTCATCTTGAAGAAACTTAGTCTAGTAGAGGAGAGAGACTATATTAAAAACAGGCATACTGAAAATTCAAATGAAATGATTCTGTATTCAAGATCCAACCAATGTGCTGTTTGCTTTCCAGAGAAGCCACCACTCCTTTCTATAGAGATTTGAAGTTATGCTGTAGAAGACTGGCTGTTGAACTGGGTCTGAAAATATGAACAGGATTTCAACAGAGAGAAGCTCAAAGTCAGAGAATGCCTTGTCCTAGATATCAGTCTTAATGTCTTTTCTAAGTCTCCACGAGACCAGCAGAAATAAAACATAATGTGTTCAGATAGCTGAAAAACTTCACTGTAATTTATTAAGCACTTTGGTCTCTTCAAGACACAAGTACTTTAAGCAGTTCTGAGTGCCCTCCCAAGGGGAAAAATGTGACTTTTTTACCACTTCTCCTTAAAGAGAAATGAGTCATTTGAAAAATACATTTCTTCTTCTTTTTTTTTTTAAGAGTTCAGGCTTCCGTTTTAAGCATCTGCCATGTTAACATTGAACTACCTATTAAAGAAAAATACAGGTATTTCAAGCAAAGGAATGATATTAAATTGCCATTACTTAGCTTCTGACAGGACTATGCTATCCCCTGCAAATCTCCCTCCCCTTCTTCCCCATTTTGGGGCAAATTTTAAAGTCGTGACTCATCAAACCACAGTTACACATCCTGAACTTTTGTAACTCCTTCAGCAAAACAGGTTTGTTCACAAAATGGACTCCTCACTCATTTTCTCAGAAAGTCTCTTTTATAGTAGTGACATTCACTATACAATAGCTCTCTTCAAAGCAGTACTTGTTTTCACAAAACTCCATCTATCGAGTTTTTAAAAATATCTCATAGTGATATGAAACTTCGTACACTCAAGCTACATAGAAATGTAACTTAGATGTTTTGGTTTAAAGGAAGTTTAGGAAATACTGAATTTTAAGAAGTCCATGAGGCAGTTCTTCTGATCTTCATTTCATTTCCATATTGCAAATATCAAATGCTGTAAAGAGTATTTGCTTAACCCATCATTTCTAATCCTGGTGAGTTTTTTTGTGCTCCCTCTTCACCCAACTAAGCCCTTATTTTCTTTACACTTAGAGTACTTTAAACAAATTTACCTGTGTTCACAGCAAATATGCCTCAGCTCCAGGCAGCTGACTTCTTGTTCACCCAGATGGAAATTAAACTGCAATGTGCATATTGCAAGCACCTGCCACAGCCTCTTAAAAATGCAAGACTTTAACCAGGCAACAGGGATATAGTTTCAAATAGGAAGAAGAGCTACCAGTGAAGCATTAAGGATCTTTAATCTTCTGGGTTGTCCACTGTACACTCATTAGCTGAATTTAAATTTCTTGGGGTTCTTCTGAATCTGGCTATCATATGAGGAATTTAGAATTGTTTCTTTTTCACATTTTGCTTATTTTTAGTCTTTCCAAAAGACTCCTGGTTATGTAGCAGATTTAGGGAAAATGTTAGAATTTGCATGTTTGGCTTTGAGCTTAAAGATGATCTTGGTTATAAAATGTGTGCAGCATTTCCCCCCCTTTTTTATCTTATATTTTGATGCTTATTTTATGACAGTTTCATGATCTTCCATATTTGCATGGATGTATAAAAAATATAAAATATCTAAAAAAAATTCAAAGATGATTTTTATATACTAGCTAGCTATACAGAAGTCACATCCAATAGTTGTTTTGTTTTTTTTTTTTACAATTATGGCATTGCAAGACATCTCAAATCATTCCGTTATTAAAACTGGTCTTAAATTTCATGCCATCATGCATGGAGAAAAAAAGGTAGTGTGTTGTTGCAAAACCCAAGCATCATCTGTTACCGTTAAACTAAGTTACATCTGTCTTGCAATAGGGGAGTGAAAGAGGTTGCTTTAGGGCTTTGTCAAAATTAGAGATAACCATTTACTGCATACAAAATATTTTTAATATTTTTGTAGTATCAATGCTTCAGGACACCAGGAGATAAAGATCAGTCAAAAGTTTATCTTACTGTCCAGCTATTTTTTTTATATGAAATAGTGCAAACAAAATTTATCTTTATTCTTCATCAGTGAGATAAATTTCTTTTCAACTGTAAGAAGTTTCTGGACCTCACATTCTTGGGGATGCACACTAAGTGATTTGTTGATCTTTAGCTATAATTCTGTAGGCATGACAGGGCAATGGCTTCCTGAGGGAAGCATTCTGACCCATCCGTTGCCTCTCCTAAGACCACAAGAATCTCTAGTCTCAATTCCATTACATCATGGAGGTAGGGTCACTGGAAAGGATTAAGTAAGAGGCAAGTAGCAATATCTTTCAAAAGAAGAGAAATTTCTCACAGAAATCCATTATACATTCCATCTTCTCTCCATTATAATATATTTATAATTTATCTCTGGACACTGGGCTCATAGATTTAGCAGGAATTACAAAAAACAATACTGAACACACAATTTGCTAATTAACTGAATTTTCTACAAGGAGACATTATTAATCATATGTTAGTGGGGCTTTAAGTCTATACGGGGGCATTTAATCAAGCATGTCCTTGGTTAAATAAGAAGTCTGTAATAGTTGCTAGGGCTGCCATCACAAAATAACATGGACTGGGAGGCTTAACCGACAAAAATTTAATTTCTCACAGTTTTGGAGGCTAGAAATTCGAGATCAAGGTATTGGCAGGGTTGGTTCTTTCTGAGGGCTGTGAGGGATGGACTTGTTCCAAAATGTTCTTTGTAGATGGCCACCTTCTCCCTGTGTCTTCACATTGTCTTCCCTTTGAACATAGGTGAGGTTTCTTGCCACCACTTTTCTGTCTCTGCCCCTCTGCAGGATTACATTTGTTCTACCCAAGGATGAGGTGTTCCTCTTTTATCTCCCATCAAATAGTCAACCAGAAAAGGAGGCTGTGAGAAGTTTCTCCATGGAAGGGATACCCTCATCCTAAAAGGTAGTAAGTCTTGTTCCATACCAGATCTCTGTCCTCCCAAAAGCGTCTGGAAGCTTGTTCTGTTAACTATCCTGTTTCTCCTGTACCTTCAACTCTCTTCCTTTAATGATTTTATATATTTTTCAATTAAAAATATATTCAGATTTTCTAATCCTACATCACAATTAATACCTCGTTGTCATTTTTTGTTAAAGATTTTATTTATTTATTTGAGAGAGAATGAGAGAGAGAGAGAGCATGAGAGGGGTGAGGGTCAGAGGGAGAAGCAGACTCCCTGCTGAGCAGGGAGCCCGATGTGGGACTCGATCCCGGGACTCCAGGATCATGACCTGAGCTGAAGGCAGTCGCTCAACCAACTGAGCCACCCAGGCGCCCCTCTTGTTGCCATTTTCCCAACATGTTATGCAAGTATATGCGTATGTCTGAGAGCTGCCTACACTTTCCCGCACATTCTCAGCTCCTATGTTCTTCTCAAACCACTTTCTCTCCATGATGTTTCCAAAACTCTTATTCTTAGAATGTCGTGTTTAGAGAAATTTGAGGTTTACAGAATAATGGAGTAGGAAAGTATGGAGAGTCCCCGCGTGTTCCCTCTTCCACTGGCCTCGGTGTCCTCTATTATTTTTTTTAAAGATTTTTAAATTTATTTATTAGAGAGAGAGAGAGAGAGCGCACAAGTGGGGGGACGGGCAGAGGGAGAAGCAGACTTCCCGCTGAGAGGGGAGCCCAACGTGGGGCTCGATCCCAGGACCCTGAGATCATGACCTGAGCCGAAGGCAGACACTTAACCGACGGAGCCACCCAGGAGCCCCTTGGTGTCCTCTATTATGACTATCTTGCATTGGTCTGGTGTATTTGTTATAACTGGTGAACCAATATTGATACATTATTATTGACTAATGCCCTAGTTTTACATCAGGGTTTACTTTTCATGCGGTACATTTCTGTAGATTTTGCCAAGTGCAAAATGTCATGCATATAACATTATAGTATAACGCAAAAGAGTTTCCCTGCCCTAAAAATCCACCTACTTGTTCCCTCTCTCCTCCTCCTTACCCCTGGCAGTCATGAACCTCTCTACTGTCTCTAGAGTTTGCTTTTCCAGAATGTCATGTCGTCGGAATCATACAGTATAGAGCCTTCTCATACCTCTTGTATCATTTAGCAATATGTATTTAAGATTTTTCCATGTCTTCTCCAGGCTTAATACCTCATTTCCTTTTATTATTGAATAAAATTCCGTTGTGTGGATGTACAACAGTTTGTTCATCCATTCACCACTTGAAGGATATCTCAGTTGCTTCTAATTTTTGGCAATTGTGAATAAAACTGCTATAATCATTTTTGTGCAGGTTTCTGTGTGGACATAAATTTCCCAAGTCATTTGAATAAATATCTAGGAGTGCAATTGCTGGGTTATATCATAAGATTTTGTTTAATTTTGTAAGACACTGACAGGCTATCTCCTAAAGGCTGTGCCATTTTATATTCCTACCAGCAATGAATGAGTGTTCTTGTCAATTGGGCTTTTGAATAAGTAATATCTATTGCTCATACAAATATTGTTATGCAATGAGTTCCTATTTTTTTCTTTTCCCACCAAAAGGTTTTGCTCCAAGTGTGTTGACATAGAAGGAAAAATCACTGTGATGGCACAAATTACCAAGAGTTGTAGAAGAATATGTGTACAAAATGTGTGATAGTTAAACTGGCTTTAGGAAACCTGAAATTTCACAACTTTGGATTTAAATAGCTCCACTGCTCTCCTTGAGCCTAGAAAACAGAGTTTGACCTCCTGATCTTAACATACATCTTAATTTTCCTCCTCCAAAACTTCTTGAAAATTTATTGGAATAAAATTAGTTAAAACAGCCAATGTGATCGTGTTATACTCTCTCTTTTATTTTTTTAGGATAAAAAGAGAGGAAGGCGGATATCATATTCAAAGATAAAACAGACTTATGCAACATGAAATCACTAATTCTAGCATGATCCTGCAGACGGAAGTGTCAGAACTGACTCACCAAATCATTCACTGACTTTTCCTCAGTCACACAGGAATAGATACTAAGCTACCACTGAATCTGAGTTTCTGTCTTCTCTAAGATTTCTCAACTACAAAAGAAAATATAGAAAGGCAGAGAGACCTTAGGCCAAGTATGTGAGCTGTTTTTGTTTGGTGGACATCAGAATTATCACACTAAAATGGAAAAAAATGTAGCATTCATCTAAGTTATAAATAAAATTAGCCTTTACCTCCAAACTCACACCAGGAGAATAGTAGTAAGTCCAACATAAATGAGTTTTCAGCACCTTTTCTTTTATCCTTAGGTTGTACCAGAATACAAAGTTTCAGAAAATCTAGTGAAATGGGAAATGGGACCACCTTGTTCTTTTTCCCAATGATCTCACCTGTTGATGACCAGCTCAGTAGTGGGGACCTGCATTAATGCCCCAGCATTAACCCCTTCTGTGGCCATGCTAACATGTTACAAGGGTATTTGAGCAGATTCAAGTAGACTATCTTCTCTAGAGAAGTCGAAGACCTTGTTTCTCTCATAATCAAGAATTCTGCAATTACTCCTTTAGATTAGACCAATTACATTGTGCATATGGGGAGTGTGTGTAAGTAAATTTATTTAAAGTATTAAAAAACTGAAGTAGATGAGTTTTGCCTGTTTTTGAACATTGTACAAAGAATGAAGAAAATATAAATAACTTCTACAAATCAATAAGGAATAGGCAGATGGTCCATTAGAAAAATGGACCAAAAACTTGCACAGGCAGTCCAAAAAAGACAGTATCTAATAACCAACATATATGTAAAAAAAAAAAATGCTCAATTTCGTTAAGTCACTGGAGAAAGGTAAATTAAAATTCTAAGGTAATACTACTTCACAACACCAGAACTGCTGAAATGAAAAAAGACAGTACCAAATATTGAGAAGGCTAAAGAATGACTGGATTTCTCCTTTACTGCTCTTTTGGAGTGTACCTTGGCACAACTCTGGGAAACTATGTGGCAGTACTGACTAAAGTTGAATGTATGCATACCCCATGAAACTAGCAAAAGTATCGGAAGATGCATATAAAATTCTTACAGCGTCATAGTTTGTAGGAGCCAGAAATTAGAAACAGCCAATATTTGAGTAGAAAAAAAATGCATAAAAAATTGTGATATATTTATACAATGGAATACCATAGGACAATGAGAATAATGAAAAGAATTTATATATACAATAACAATATATGTGATAATATGGATGAATCTCATAAATATGATATTGGATGAAAAACTCAAGACACAATGTCTGATTCCTTTAAACATACAATTTAAAAAATTTTAAACATATAGAAAGTAACAAAGAAGGCCCTAATAACCACCTTTGTATCCAACATTTAAGTTTAACAAATGCTACTTATTTTAGAATGTTTTACAAAAAAAAAAGAGAGCTTTAGGTATGGTGCAAAACCCTTTCTCCTCAGGGTTAACCTTTACCCAGAGTCTGTAATCATCCTTCTCAATCATACTGTGTAATATTTCATATGTGAACATTTCTAAAATATATACTATTGTTTTGATGTTTAAATGTTTTTCTTCAGAGGTATCATCCTTTGATACTGCTCTTTTTGATTACCATTACATTTTCAGCATAGATTCAAGTTTATGAATCTAGTTTGTTCATATTATGTCATTTTTTTAATCCATTCCTCTACTGATAGATAACTGGGTTGTTTTCATTTTTTGGGATAATACAAACAATATTTCAATCTTCATATGTATATATGACTCCTTATGATATAATTATATTCTCTGGGTTATATAACTAGGAAGACACAACATTTTCTACTTTTCTTGGGTACATGTACTTTACTCCTCATCTTCAATCTTTTTCAAGCTTTTTTAAACACAACATTCAGTTGGAATACGTTCGTATCTTTATACCAGGCGCTCATAAGTATATACACATATCACTATAAGCCAAGATTTCATAAAAGAATATTTACTTTATAATATGTGAAACACTCTGGTAGTTTCCATGATCTTCCTTTTTATTTTATTCTCTCTTTTTTTTTTAAATGTTGGTCAGTACATAGTAAATTGAATTCATACTCTACTAATGATTTTGACCTAAACACTGAAACACACTGCTACAGATGGGCCTGGATATTCAAAACTCCAAAAAGTTGTCTTGCTGGGACCTGACCTAATGAGAAACTTCTTTTTTCTTTCCAAAGTCCACGGGGACAAGGAAATTCCAATCTCAGGAATTCCAATCATGGTTTACTTTGCGGGGGAGGGTAGGGTGATTCTTTTCATTTTTTCTTGTTGAATCCATAGCAAGAGAGCAAGATAACTTATCAAATATTAATCCATCACATTCTCAGTCAATCACCTCCCTACAGTGATGTGTTAAGAAAACAAAGTTCCCTCCACTTGTTCTATACAGATAGTTTTGTCTATTTTTCCTCAAGTGAGGTCCAATGAAGATGCACTCATTTGAACTTCAACTATCCATTTGACTACCTCATTGACTTGAGCAGGTAAAATTAAAAAAAAAAAAAATATATATATATAGTTTTTTTCTATTGCATGTGATGTTGGGAATAACTGAGTATTAATCATCATCATCATCCCAGTAACTCAGTGCGTGTGTGCGCACGTGCACGCACGCACATGTGATAATTATTTGACTACTGACATATCTAGAGGTGAAGGGAAAACCATTTAGAACACTATTTCTCAAAATGTTTTAACCTGTGAACACATTTTAAATGCCAACTAAGGCAATGTTTCCATGGCCTGTGGATAGCGCGTGTGAGGAAGTCTGGGTGTGGAGAAAGTTTGGGATTTCAGTGAAATGCTGTTCTTGGTGATTCTGAATATCCCTCTTTCTCCATATGAAGAGTAATGCTTAAGACAGATCAGCATAATCTAATATTTAGATTAGCTGATCATCCTACGTCAGGATATGTTGACTTCATTGAAATTAGCATTGAGAATTTATAGAATGTGTTATAAAAACTGACAATCTTAAGAAAGTATTTTCATTGATTTTTTAAAGGGGTGTGGGGACATCCCTTAGTAAATCAGATCTTTTGCTGGAGTCTTAGGCACATACTTTTGCTCTGTGAACACATAATGTGTGTGAGAGACACTGTATGTTGTCTCATTGCTTTGCTTCCTCTTCACTATCAGGCCTACACTAAAGGAGTAGAAATAAATATGCTGTGAAAAATATAACACATAGTGGTTGCTTTTAATGATCTTTTTTCTCTTTTCTTCTCTTCCTTCACTTTTTGTTCTCTCTCTCCGTAAAGTAACTGGAGCTGATGACTCATTATCTTCTAGAAGCCGCAAGAGTAGTGAGTCATGTCTCCAAGGCTGCAGTATGTGGCATTTCAAATACATAAAACATTTAACTCCTGATTATCCCTCAGCTGTTAATGATAACATATGCTATGCTTTCTTTTATTTCCACAAATCTACTTGGTTGGCGGGGTGCAGAAAGTTTCCAACAGATTATTCACATCAATATTCCTATATGATTAGTGAGTTTCTTTACTTTTTATATTTGGGAGTTTCATTTGCTTTGAGAGTTATAGCTGAAAGTTAATTCTGAAAAAAAAATTTTCTTCTAACTTTTTTCCTCAGTTCTTCCACAAGGACCACATTTACTGTTGCTATAAAGGTTAGCCAGCGCCTTACAAATCCGAGTAGATACAGCAATTCCTCTGGACTTATGCTACTGGTAACCACAAAACCAAAATAAAATGAACCTATACGTTCCTTTTACATTGTTATATTTTATAAAAGGTACATGGACTTTCTTCTTCATTTCACAAGAGTGTCTCTGTGCAGAAAGATTCCAACTTTTCCATTACCAGAGTAAGGACTACAAATATACACAGAGAAACAAATTTTGTTCATTATCTTTTCCCTTTGCACCTGACAAAATAAATGCAGTATTAGAAAGCTCGTCTATATCTGTCAAAATGTAATACAATAATATGAAACAATTAATTAGTTAGTAGCTAATTAATTCGTTCAACACATACTTAATGGTGAGTGCCAAATGTATAGATTGGCATTTTCTCAAATATTTAAATTAGCTGATCATCCTACGTCAGGGGATATGTTGACTTCATTGAAATTAGCATTGAGAATTTATAGAATGTGTTATAAAAACTGACAATCTTAAGAAAGCATTTTCATTGATTTTTGTAAAGCTGACATACATATATATAATAATATATATATAATTACCTGAAATATCTACAAGGAAAAGAAGCAAAAGAACAAAGCACTAAAATGTCCCGTAAATTGACACACACACTATGAGTTTATACCTCTGCATAGTTTAATTGAAATATAATATAAATTTTTGTAAAATTTTGTGAAGAACAAAATTTAATTACCATCGAGGCTACCAAAACAAATTTCCGTTCCTCATGTTAAGTAGGAAATTCCTTAAGGTACCTGTTTTGTAATAGCTTCACTCATCCTTTCACTTTACAGTTCTAGTGGTTTGGTTTATTGTTCAACTACTCTAGAATGTCAAGGATTTATGCATCTCTATCTGTAAAACTGATTCTATATAAAGGAATTACTGTAAATAGGCCTTCTTCGAATGCCAATGCCTTTTTTGAACGTCATAATAATCATATTTCTAGCATTGACTTCGTTTACAATTTGGGGACGATCTGGAGCTTTATTTCTTTTATATTTCTTATTTATATCCACAAGCTATATGCAGGCACAAGAAGTATTTTTTATTTTATTATTTTATATTTTATTTTATTTTATCTTATTTTCTTATTTTATTTATTTTATTTTTTTAAGTAGGCTCCATGCCCAGTGAGGAGCCCAATGCAGAGCTTGAACTCACAATCCTGAGATCAAGGACCTGAGCTGAGATCAAGAGTCAGAGGCTCAACCAACTGAGCCACCTGGGTGCCCCAAGAAGTCTTTTATTTTAAGGCAGGAAAAATGCTGGTAAAATATAAATAAAACTTAATCAGAACTGCATGATGTTAAAATTTACAAAAATACACTATTTC
Organism: Neomonachus schauinslandi; assembly: GCF_002201575.2. NCBI lineage: Eukaryota > Metazoa > Chordata > Mammalia > Carnivora > Phocidae > Neomonachus > Neomonachus schauinslandi. The sequence goes on from NC_058415.1 coordinate 15,331,763, forward strand.
TCAATTGTCACAAGAATTCTAGTGTTTATAGACAGCTTGGATTTTATTATCCTATTTTACAAAAGTAGAAACAGGTTCAGGGAAATTAAATATGTCCCCAAAGTCACACAGTAATAGGTGACGGAGCTTGGATTCAAACTGAAAGGGTTTTCTTGGGTTTATTTTGAAGTTTATACATTTTTCATTTTACAATCTGTTTAAAGAAGGGTGCTAATCATTGTAGCAGGAATGGGGTAAACAGTACTGCATACTTGAAAATCTTTTGCATTTTACTTTTTCTGGAAAAAGCAATGCAAACTAAAGAGAAAAAAGAAAAAAAAAAAAGTCTGTCCTTCCGGGTTTTTTTTTTCCCCCTTTGTGCTGTCAGCTAGGACTTGATTTAGTGAGTAGTTTTACAAGACTTGTTTCACTTTGTTTCGGACAAGGCTGAGCCACGTATTTCAAACAAAGGGCAGCCAATTACTAACTTCTGGTTGCTAGGTGTGGCCCCCTTTCAAACTATAAAATCAGAAGCACAATGCTTCACTTCTAGTGCGAAACGTTCAGAAGAGAACCTCTCTTTAGTGCTTGGAAGGGGGAAAAAGGGTAAGTCTTAGTTTTCTTTTTAGTTAGTTTTGATTGTTTGCAAAACTTTTCCCATCCTGATGTTACATGTTACTGCTTCTCCAGGGTTTATGGGGGGCTGCATTTCATATGTTTTGATAAATCTTTCTGTAAAATCACATTGGGTATTTATAGTTTGGAAACCACAAAATCGTAATGTTTTATTTTACTTAGTTAAGAAATAGAGTTTTACACATATGGACAGCTTGCTTAATACTGGCTTATTGTACTGTTGGTGAGTTACCATGGAAAAAAAAAGGAAAGAATGTGCTTTCCTCCTACCGAGTCAGACATTTCCAAGAGCTGTGTGTGTCTTACATGGAAATCATGATGGAGGGTGGATACTTGTGGGCAGCTAGCACAGAAGAACAGAAGTGCCAGAGGTGGGTTTCAGGAAACTGTTTCAAAATAGGACTATTTTATTTTCTTTTTTGGTAAAAATCAAATAGATTCAGACATCATAGTGATAATCATGCCCTTTGTAATTAACAACTGAAATTACATTATGTTTATTCATGAAGCATAAATAAATAAGAGGATCCGCTTATTAATCATTTCATTTAAAGAGGGTGTGGCCACATTCTTATTCCTGTGGTCTGTGTCATAGGCAGGCTTTTCCAGTGCTGCTTTGAAAACTTAAGGGGAAGGGAAATATTTTCTGGGTGGTGCCCGATGAGTTCTTGTGGATGCCAGTTGGGTCCTCCAAAAATTATTCTACTTAGTAGCATCTAGATTGTGAATGAGAACTAATGGCCATAAAATTCCTTAGAAAAGCACAAAGCAAATCTAAAGCAGTTTTTACTGGTGTTGGATATATTTGCAAAAGTGAGAGAATGTGAATCATAATATATCCGGCTATTGTTCATAGCAAGAATTTTTCTCTTAGCCCATTTTGAATGTTAAATTAAATGTCCTGATGTCTCACTTTTAATGCTAGCTTGATGAAGAAAGGTGTACTTTTTCTTGCTCTGTTTGTGTCTAAAATTACACGTGGACTTTGAAAAAGTAATATTGCCCTCTGCACCCGGGAATGTATTTTGGTAGCTGGAAGAGAAGGCACATCGTAAAATGATGCAAATGTGGTAAAGGGCTGGTTTCATAATGCTGAAATGGTCTCCTCTCCAGAAGTTGTGTTACCACACTGGCCCCCGGCTCAACCACATGAGGCAGCCACCCAGCATCAGATTGGTGTGGACAAAACAGTTCATAATAACATTATTCAAGAGTTTCATGCTTATTAAGTGCTTTCTCGATCAAAAGATCTGCAAAGGTTCATTTCTGTGTATGATGTTAGTTTGCTGAGTTGGTTGTTCTTCATCTTCCCTAGAGTGGTATTTAAATACCCTAGAGTGGTATTTAAAATCAGAGCTAAATAGCTAAACCAATGGATCTATTATTTTTCAGTGATACACACAAAGTGGTTTCTGGAGTAAATGAGTTCATTTTTCTTTAACACAGGATAAAATTTTATCAGGAAGATCAGAACAGATAAAATATATATAATATCTTCCTCAATTATGCTAATTTTCTCCACCTCCATCCACGTGAGGTGAAGTTTGAGACAGGCATTTCAGAACTCTCATGCATTTTAGATACTGTTTATTCCAACATGCTTGTTTTTACAAACGAAGACCCCTGGAGAAGTTAAATGTTTTCTGGAGGCCATACAGTCAGTTAAAGAGAATCAAAATAGGCCTCAGCACTCCTCAATTCTTATTTTTACATCTTATAGTTAGGGGGAAATATTCGTTAAGTGTATAGATATGTTTCCCAATTAATTAGCACTGATACACTGTTTAGCCATTCGATAACACTTATTACCATAGCAAATACTAGGGACTGGAGGTACGTAAGGAACGTGGACTAGCACTGCTCTCCGGGTAATGCTGCCAGGGAATATAGACAGGTCAACAGAAAGTGATGATCCAGAATGGTAGGGGCTAGCGTAGGGGAAAAGGAGGATGCCTTGGGAGAGCAGCCAGCTGAGTGTTGAACCAGTGAAAGTTTTCTAGAGGATATGAAGAGGTCTATGCTGAGTCCTTTTAGAAGCAACAGTTTGGCATAGGAGAGTGAATACGGAGGAAGAAACATCATTCCAGGCAAAGGAAACACCCTGTCCAAAAACCCAGAAGCAAAACATTCATGAGACTACCTTTCATAAGGTGGTTCTTCATAAGTCATGCCGTTGTATAGTCTAATTGCCTTCTCTCACACGGGTAGCTGTGGGAAGGACTTGTGAAATAGATATTCAAGGGAAAAGAGAGCACAAGCTAAATCACTGAAAAAGAAACATCCGAGGACTTGGGCAAACCTTGCCCCAGTCTCCATGGGTTCACTGTTAATGAATTTGATTCTCAAGTGTGAGCTATTAAAAGTAACACCCCTGCCACTCACTGTCTTTTGGTCATTAGTTTAAAAGAATATGCAATCGGAAGGCATGGATTTATGTATGACTTGATGCTTGCCACTTCTGTCTACAACACGGCCAGGAAGTCACACTGTTCTTCCCAGGTAGAGAATGGGAATAAGGGTGTTGTCCTTTGCAAGGATTGGCTGCTGCTGGTATCACTGTGTAACTGATCATTCTAGATCATTCTAGGAAGGCATGAGACACCACAAAACTCAGCTTCTGTCACAGATCTTAGAAGTAGTCTTTCATGAGGCCAAGAGATAGAAATTGTGATGAACAACAAAACAACAACCAACTTTTGTAATAATTTCAATCCTTCAGAAGAGTTGCGAGAATATTGCACAGAATTACCATATCCTTTATACCCAGATCCCCCAATTGCTCATATGCCACATTTGTTTTGTCCTCTTACCCCTTCCGCCCTCTCACTATATTTTTTCTGGAACATTTGAGGGAACACTACAGATATGATGTCCCTATGCCTCTAGCTTACTTCTGTCTGTATATATTAAAAAACAAGGACACAACAATAGTGCAGTTTTTGAAAAATCAGGAAACTAACTTTGATACAAGCCTTAGTTTCTCAAATTTTGAGCTGGTGCAATTACTAATGTACCATTTCTGGAATACCTTTATCTTATAGTTCAGCAAGCATGGCTCCTGCATTGTACTTAATAACATCCTGGGCATACTTTTTATGCGTATTTGCCCTCTTTAATTCCTTGCTGACTGAGATGAAGAAAGCTCTCTTCTGAAACACAATATACAAAAAAATACCCATCTCTAGAAAGTTACATATTTATGCACGGATAAATGAGATTGGTTGGCAGTGCATGTTCAGAAACAGATCATTTATTAGATGAAACTCTGAAATATTCTTAATTTCCATATAGGTCAACCCATAAATGACCAATTTCATCTTCAAATTAGATGATGTTAAGAACTGAGATAAACTTGGTTTCAGAGCTCATTAGCAGCCAGATTAGATATATAGTGAGCCAAGGTATATTAATAAAATAAACTCTTAAGTACCTACTATAAATGTTGCAACTAAAAAAAAAAACCAGATGGGGCGCCTGGGTGGCTCAGTCGTTAAGCGTCTGCCTTCGGCTCAGGTCATGATCCCAGGGTCCTGGGATCGAGCCCCGCATCGGGCTCCCTGCTCCGCGGGAAGCCTGCTTCTCCCTCTCCCACTCCCCCTGCTTGTGCTCTCTCTCTCGCTGTGTCTCTCTCTGTCAAATAAATAAATAAAATCTTTAAAAAAAAAAATAAAAAAAATAAAAAAATTAAAAAAAACAGAAAAAAGAAAATCTTTTGTAAACTCATAGGGTTACCTACTTTATTTTTTTTAACTGTACAGTTCTATTTTCTAGACCAAATTATTCTCTGAAGAATAATAGTATCTGACATTTGTATAACATGTAGCAGTCTATAGAATATCTTTATATGCATTATTTATCTATAATTAAGCCAAGTGTTACCGTCCAGTTATTGAATAGGTTTTATCAAGTACAAAATGCTAGTTTTCATGCAGAGGGTAATTACTGAAGAGACAGAATGGTTTAGCAATTCAATTTGGCCAAAAAAAAAAATTTTTTTTTTTTTTTTTGAGAAGAGAGAGAGTGTGTGCACTGTGGGTGTGGGGGGGGGGGGGGGACAGAAGGGTAGAAGTGTATGGGGGGGGGACAGAGGCGGAGAGAGAGAGAGAGAATCCACATTGGGCGTGAAGCATGATGGGGGCTCGATCTGACCCTGAAATCGCCACAGGAGCAGAAATCAAGAGTTGGAGGCTTAACCGATTAAGCCACCCAGGTGCCCCACTCCCCCCCTTTGTTTTGGCCAAAGTACTTTAGCTGTGGTATTTGTAAGGTATGTTGCAACTGTTAAAGATTTCTACTAATATATGCAGTTGACATTAAACAATTAACTATTAGTACCTGATAAAATCTCTTTGTTTCAGGGCAATTTCTTATATCCTGCCACTATCCCTGTGTCTTGAAGCTAAGAGCTAGTAGATATTATTTGGCTGGACTGAGATGCTATTTTCCTCTCATTGCTTTTCTGAGATAGTCTATTCAGACTAATTTTCTTTTCCAGACTGTGCTTTTAGAACATCCAAATTATTTCAGACTATAAGATCTAAAAACTCAGAAGATATGTTCCAAAGCTGTCTCCTCTATAGACTCTGTTGTGTCACATAAATTATTCAACCCCCTTATTTTTGTTGTTTTGTGTTATGTAAAGAAATTGATGCATTATGTGAGCATTTTTTAGAAGTGAAAAAATGAAGCACAGTAAAGTTTTCATAAAATTTATTTTTAAGTTGTGAGATTCATTTTTAAAACTGTTTGACAATATCCTTAGTCTCTGGTCTCTCTTGAAGTTTTTTTGTTTTGTTTTGTTTCCAACTCAAAAGAGTGGAAATACTGGAATGCCTCTTTCACTGATGGAAAAGTACTTCGCTAAGTGACCAATCACATCAGTCATTTTGAGGCTTCTACTTTATGAAGGGCATAGATGAGATTATAAAAATGGAAATTTCAAATACCTGAAACCTTGCCAGAAATTGCTAGAAGCTCTGGATGCGCCAATTAAATAATTGGAAAATGAAACTCCCCATGCCAACAGCAATTGCACCAGATTACGACTGTAATGGGAACTAAAACCTCGTGCAGAATTGTACATCATGACTTTACCCCAGGAAATAACTTCAAATTTATCAGTTGCTGGGGGGTGGGGAAGAGATTACTTTAAATGAATGCACAATATAATGGTTCTTCTCACAGATGACAGAATAGTAATTTGAACAATCCCCATGATAATTAAGTGGAGATAGTTTCTGCTCTAGATATGATTTCCCTCACGTATTTAATCTCATTACTCGAAACTGAGGTTATTTTTCAGCAGGTGTGGCTGAAATACTTTGTCTGAACATGCTGTTGAAGAATCAGGTTATGGGTTTTACTCCTCATGATTCATTTAGCTTCGTATCAAGAATTTAAAACTACTGAGATTACCCTTCCAAACTCTTTCAGATGTATTCACGGTCATAGTCTCCAGAGGGATAAACGAAGGGTATGGAGAGCTACATTGACCTTGAGTATGGACTCCTAAAAACAAATCCCCAGACAAAAAGGATCGCTGATAGCTTCTTTTGTGGACAAAGCAGGGAACGCATGAGGTTTTAAACGTGCTTCAGGTTTTAAAAATATACATGGTTGATCAAATAAAAATACTGCTGAACCATGATAGCAATTCAAAAAATTTCAAGATAGGATTTGCCAAAAGGGGCACTTATGTTGCAATTTCACCCTGAGGCTTCCTGTCAGAACAAAGAACCCTTTAGAAAATCTGGGTTTTTGTGTTGGGTGAAGAACACGCAGGACTAGTATTTAGGATGGCTCAACTAGGAAGAAATGTGAGTATAGCAATTACTCCAAATGCTGAAATAATTTTATACTAAGGAATGGAAAAAGAAACTGAATTATTTGAGGGAGAAATACCATATTCAGATGGTATTTCTGAATCTTTATCAAACTTCTTTAGCGTTTTGAGTCTGAATCTGAATTTTGAGACAGACAGCAGACTGCCACAGATGGTTTTACCTTATAAATGTAAAACTTTATGCTGTTTCTCTAGCCATTACTTTTCTCTAAGCCCTCACCAATCCTACGCAGATTCTCTAAAGGCCTACTAAGCAGTCTCTAATCTTTCATCTTGCCCATCTCTTAGCCATTCTCTATGATATAGGATGAGTGATCTTTCTGAAATATAAAAGGAATCATGCTGCTCTCTTTTTAGAAATCCATTCATGTTTTCCTAAAGCTTTGGAGATACATTTAGACTTCTTTGATTGGGCTTCTGTCAACATTTTTTGCTTCAGTAGACTTCCTTCCGTGTCCCAAATATGACAACCTTCTCTCTGTTTTGTTCTCTTTAACTTTTTTGTCAGGTTAATCTTGACTCATTTCAAGAGAGGCTCAGATCAGCCAGCGCGACCCCTTAGCTTTCGTCTTTTCCCACAGGAAGCACACACTAGCTGAGGCACGGATGATGTTTCAATATTTTCTGAACCCTCAGTGCTTGGCATATGGTGAATGGTGTATAAATTTAGATCAGTAAAATAAATCACCAACCCCTCTCTTCAGCCTATATGCTTACTTGTAGAATCATCTGACCCCTAAAGGTTAGGACTGAATATGCCAAGAAAGAGCCAAGTGTCTGAGTGGAGGCTATAGGTTTCTGTTCAAGGGTAAGACTCTCCTTGTAAAAAGCTTACATCTAGCATTTTGTTATGCTCCTAAAATTAATCCAAAAGTAAGGTCAAGGCTACTCTGTGTCTTGTGTATGCGAGAGAGTAGAGTGATATAAATGTGTGGTAGGTTTGTGTTTTGTAATAGCATCTACCTGTTTTCTTTCCAGATACTTCTTTAAAAATGGCAATGGTATCAGAATTCCTCAAACAGGCCTGGTTTATTGAAAATGAAGAGCAGGAATACATTGTAAGTCAAGTGACCATACAATAACTTAGTTAAATAGCGGAAAACTAATGAGAGTGAGTGGACATGACTCTATTTCTCTCTTATCCACAGAAAACTGTGAAAGGATCCAAAGGCGGTCCTGGGTCAGCAGTGAGCCCCTATCCTAGCTTCAATCCATCCTCGGATGTTGCTGCCTTGCATAACGCTATAACAGTTAAAGGTAATAACGTCTTCCCAAAACAGAACCCTCCAGGACATTTCACAATGGCCATTTGAATGGCTGTCAAAAAAGGGACATATGCGGTGGAAAAAGTCTGTTTCATTTTGAAGATAAAAAAGATTTCTTTATCAAACAAAGATATATTTCCTTTCTCAACACTTAGAGGAAATTTTGGGCAAATCAGTAGAATCTTTGTTGAGACGACTGATATTTTTACCAGTTCATTTCTAGCAGAAACTCAATGCTGAAATCAACACCTCTGCTCACATTTAGGGTTTCAATCAGGAGGATCAAACACTGCAGCAGAGAGGGCCGGGATCAATTTCCCCTTTCTTTCTCCTTCAAATGGATAGAGTGCCATCTGAAGTGCTTCCCTTTAATGTCGCCTCCATGTCCTAGGCTTCTGTCATTTTATATTTCTTAGCTTCCTAGAACTTCATTTGGGACATCTTGGTAATTAATTATTTTATGTCCATTACTGATGATGAAGAAAATTGATTTTAAAGCCTCGTGGCCTTTTATTTCCAGGTGTGGATGAAGCAACCATCATTGACATTCTAACTAAGAGGAACAATGCACAGCGTCAGCAGATCAAAGCGGCCTATCTCCAGGAAAAAGGGAAGGTAGGTTGGAGTGGGAAATTTACATATTCAATTTCAATTACACTTATGTCTAAACACAGATTTTGAGGCACAGTTACCTAGTTTTTTCAGTCTCTAACACTGTGTTCCCTTTACAACTAAGACTAGGATTACAGTGTTTATCCATTTGGTTGCACTGTAATCAATACTAGCAAATTTCTGGTTTCAGACATTAGCTGTCTTGGTTCTTTGCAGATGACTTCTCTAATGGAGACCAGTCTTTAATTTGAATATAACGAATATCAAGGGTACTATTGGCAATAAGGAATATGTTCTGATTGACATGTGTCTTCTGCTGAAATTTAAACAGCAATTTCATGTCTAAATGTAAAGTTTATACATATTTCAACTTTAAAAGTAAGCTTTGTATTTTTTATACCAAAAATGGGTAATTTTCTTAAGGCGTGCAGTTAGAAAATGATCTAATGCCAATGCCTGATTACGGTGCTTATTTGAGCACTGCAAACTCCAAAGGCTGAAAAATTATTAATGCATTATTTTTAAAGCATTCTAACTTCTCTTTCTATCCATATACAAACCCCTATGTTTTGAGCTTTGTGATTTCTTCCCCCTGTAAAAGATCAAGAGAACCCTTAAAGAAATCCTTTCAGAAGTTATCAGTGAATGCAGTACGTTGCATTGTAATCACTCTATATCTAAAAAATGAAGGTAACATTCTAAATCTCGTATTTTGTATCTGAATGAAAGGAGCTCTAAAAGATGGCTGGATTTAAAAATCAGTAGTAAGATTACCTAAAGGTTAGATAACCCCACATTGCTATATTGCTCAGCATGTTACTTACTAGAAGCCCTGACTCTCATCTCTTCGTTATAGCCCCTGGATGAAGCTCTGAAGAAAGCCCTTTCTGGTCACCTCGAGGAGGTGGTTTTGGCTCTATTAAAAACTCCAGCCCAGTTTGATGCTGATGAACTTCGTGCTGCCATGAAGGTAAGTAACCTGATTTAAGCAGAATTCCTTTCCTCCACAGACTGTATAGGTCAAGTCTGCTTATGCGTCTTGTTATATCCTCACACCTAGTATGGGCTATGCCAATCAGTGGGCATAAAATAAATGAATGAATGAATGAAATGTTGATGTTAGCAGCTGTATTATTTCCATTCTCCTCATATTATCTGTCACTGCATGTATCCTATACCTCACTTTTTATATCTTTGTGCAAAATAATGGCTTTAAACCCATTTTGTTTTTAGAGCAATATAATAGAGTTTATTGTAATTATTAAATATTGTGGATATTTACTAAATACTGTGGGAAATTTACTAAATGCTAGATTCAGATGAATTCTGGGACCCAAAAACTAGCAGACGCTCTTGAACAAAGTTCTTCTTCCATTTATTTTTTAATTCAGGGCCTTGGAACTGATGAAGACACTCTGGATGAAATTTTGGTATCGAGAACTAACAAAGAAATCAGAGAAATTAACAGAGTCTACAGAGAGGGTACGTTTTAATACCCAACAGTCCAAGTTACCTTAGTTGGAAACTACATCTAATACGCATTTCTTAAAACTGAATGTTGATGTTAATGACGGGGCTTTGGAAAGTCTGCATAGTAAAATATTTCTTCATTGTTTGGCACGTGTCTGGTGCATGCATGCTATTACCAGACAGCACCCCAGTTGCTAGGGTGCCCATTTATCACCAGTTTACTGTAAAATACACTTTTCTCGTTTCTCAGAACTGAAGAGAGATCTAGCTAAAGATATCACCTCAGACACATCTGGAGATTATCGGAACGCTCTGCTTTCCCTGGCTAAGGTATACCTCATCTAGTTCAGGACATACCTCGTCCTTTATGAAGAGTAAAATGAGATTCCCTCTCTCTTGAAATAAGCACTTGATTCTCTTTTTCTCAAAAAAGTATTATTTATCTGATTTTAAGGGAATTAAGCAAATCGTGTGATTACATGCTAGAAAACAACTTATCACAGAATGGGATTTTTTTCAGGGTGACCGATCTGAGGATTTTGGCTTGAATGACGACTTGGCTGATTCAGATGCTAGGGTAAGCAAATACTCCTGGAGTTGACTTTCCTATGTGAGATAGGTCCTGTGTTAGGTGGGGTTACCACTTGATGCCTTTATGTGAAAGCAAATCTAAGATCCTCTGAGAGACCAATGGCCCCTAACGTTCATTCCCTGAATGATGCACACCCGTCCTGTACTTGAATAGCTCAAGAGAGAAAAACGTGGTCTTTATGTTTTTAAAAGATTTCATTATTTACAAAGTGGGAAAGGATGGAAAGAAAAGAATGAGAATTTGATTTGTCATTCTTAAGAATTGTTTTGTTGAGAAAACTCTGAATTTTTATCTTATTATGTATAAGAAAGGGAAAAATAATTTTTTAAGTTAAGTGGAAAGAGTAAGCGCATCAAACATTCGTTTAACAGTGAACAATGGAGTGGTTTATAGCCGTAAGTTTATATTGTAAAGCCATTATAGTAATGATATTATAATTATAAAAATTATAATAACGTTTTTATATACTTTCAAGTATATTGACACACAGTTTCAGTGAGGTTGTTGGTTATTTATACACCAGTCCCTTGGCAACATTAGAAAAATTGTGCCATTTTAGGGCCTGGAATTTGTTAAAAAAAAAAAACAAAAACTGACTATTATTTGCATATGCTTTCCTCACGGGATAGTATTACGTCTATAAATTCATCACAGTGAGTTAATAGGAGAGAAGCTTATGTGTCCATACCCACTCCCTTCATAATACCAGTGCATTATCTTTCACATAAAAGGTACTCATTAACTTTTTGTTGAAAAAATGCATATACACCAGATGTTTGCTTGAAAAGTCCAAAATAACTTATGTCCATCAGAAGTTTGGCCATTTTAATAGAAATTGTGTAAGCATATAAAAAAAAAGTTAGTATTTGACTAATTGCCCATAATAAAAAATGATTCTTATTTGCTTGTGACATTTCTGAATTTGCTTTCTATTTTAAGACTATCAGGGCTGTCAGATGTATATTTATGGCAGCTACATGGATTAGTGTGGCCCAGGAGGATGATGGCAATTAACATTTCAAAGTTAACAGAGCATGCTTGTGATAATAAGGCAAGGATTACCTTTTCTAGTTACAAAAGAGGAAAGTTGGCAGTTTCATAAGGTTAAATTGTTTATCTAAGAGTATAGAGCAGCTAAGTTGCAGAGTCAGAATTCTGAATCCAGAAATTTTAATATCAAAATTCAAGATCTAGGTTATGTTTGTATTATCGATGTATTAGTACCACTTGCCGATAGTTACTTTGAACAATTAAGAGTAAAAAAAAAGTTTTTAGAGAGTTCCATGGAGTTGCCATGATATAGAGCATAATCTGAAAGCAATTTAATCCAGCAAATATTTACTCTGCAAAAATATATTCAGTTTACTGTTTGCAAGGTGCCTTGAGACATACTGTGGAAGATACTTGACAAACTAAGGTCCCTATCTTTAAGGAACTTGCATTCTTAGCATTGCCTACTATGATTGAATTGGACACAAAGCAGATGCCTAGAAAATCTTTGAAGAGATCTAACATTCTTGTGCAAGTATCAAATCAGCAGACAGTCAAATGTTTATGTTTCTTTTTTTCAGCGGTTTCATTTATCTATTTATTTGAGAGAGAAGATAGCACAAGCAGGGGGACTGGCAGAGGGAGAGGGAGAAGCAGGGGGCTCAGTGAGCAGCGGGGATTGATGCAGGGCTCCATCCCAGGACCCTGGATTCATGACCTGAGCCAAAGGCAGACACTCAGCCACCCAGGCGCCCCTATGTTTGTGTTTCTTGACAGGCTTTATATGAAGCAGGAGAAAGGAGAAAAGGGACAGATGTGAATGTGTTCATTACCATCCTTACCACCAGAACCTATCCCCATCTTCGCCAAGGTAAGGAAAAAAAATTCCTGAAAACTGTTTATAGTAGACGCACTTTTTTTGAGGACAAATAAAAGAAAGGAAAGAGAGAAGCCTTAATCAGTGTCACTCTCATACCAAGTGAATATAGTGCTCCTGACCCTTTACTGCTATTTGTGCATTTGTCCAACTTTGTACAGCCACCATTTTATCATATTTGAAACACCCTTTGTGACTTTGGCAGGCAGAACACTACTTAATTATCTTGATGATTTCTACTCCCCCAAGATATTTGGAATAGGTGTGACAAAATACACACATACAACAGAATGAAATTACACTGAAGAAAAACATTAAACTCAGGACTAAGTGGAAAAAAAAGCATAGAGATGCTCCCAAACCAAAAGAAACAAGAGTTCTGTCCTTTGAGCCCTAGATTTGGCTCTGAACCTTTTGGAAGCCAAGGCAAAGGGGGAAGTCCTAATGATTACTTGAAGTTCATTATCTTATAATAGCACCTTCTGATTTTTAAGGATAAAAATAAGAGACATCTACTCCACAGATCTTTATATAAGGGAAGATCCATTCGGTATGGCATTTAGCTCTGATGTAGTAAGTGTCACGGCTGTCAATCACATGCCAGTTCTAATAAATGTCAACACTTGTGAAAACTTCCCCGAAATATACAGGAGCACTGAAATAGCCACATGAGTTACATTCCTAGGAGAAGAGGAAGTATCCAAAATATGCCCAGTTGAATAATTAGCTTTAAAATGTGTGTTTTAAAATCCAGTCATTCAAAAGAATGCTTTGCGTCAGTTCCCCTGCTTTTGCTAGTTTGCTAAAGAATAGGATGCTTTGTACCTCTCTTAGTTTAAATTTAATGTTCAGTGTTTCAGAAGTACAGCAAGTACAGTAAGCACGACATGAACAAAGTTCTGGACCTGGAGATGAAAGGTGACATTGAGAAATGCCTCACGGCTATCGGTATGTAGTCATGGAAGGGGAAGGCTTTTCTAACTTGAAACGGTCGATGCTGTCCCACAGTTAAAAACAACAGCAACAACAAAGAACAGGGGCACCTGGGTGGCTCAGTTGGATAAGCTTCTGACTCTTGATCTCACCTCAGGTCTTAGTCTCAGGGTCGTGAGTTCAAGCCCTGGGTTGGGCTCCATGCTGGGTGTGAAGCCTCCTTAAAAATAAATAAATAAATAAAATAAAAATGAAAAAGACCCAAAAAACTAAGATATAATAAACTTATGTTTTATATAGAGGCAACGTGGAAGATAATGACTATAAATATTTAGCTAAAGGTATATAATGGCCATCTTAATAATTACATTAAAATATTATATTAAATAATATGTTTAATATCATATTTGAATATGCAGTATGATATTTATAATATTATAATAAAATAACAATTCTTCAAAAAGATGGACAGATGGGAAATACTTTCTGAGCATTTACTTATGCCAAGTGATGCACCAGGCTGGGCATGGCTTGGGGGAAAGTCAGAGTGATCATTAAGAACGTGGGGTTTGGAAATAAATAAATGCAGAGTCAGATCCTGGTCTGTCACTTGCTGATTGAGTCATCTTAGACAAGTCCAGAGGAATTAGCTCAGTAGGTCTCCAGGGGCTTCTGGAAAGGTCTTTAGAAGAAAAAGCCTTTAAAGGTCTCCCATGCTATTCCAAGAGCCTGGGAACCTATGTTCTAAAGCAGTGACTGTGCTCATAAAGCCCCTGGAAATCTCGTGAAAATGCAGATTCTGATTCAGCAGGTCTGTAGTGCGGCCTTTGGATTCTGCATTCCTAACAAGCTCCAAGTTTGTGCCAATACGTTTGGTCCATCGATCACACTTTGAGGAGCAAGGCAGAGAATATTACTAACGGCTGCGTCTATTAGTGTTTTATCTGGCAGTTGCCTTATATCGAAGGCAAGTCCTATTTCCTTTGAAAAAAAAATTCTTACTATGACACGAAGAAAAGTATTTACTGTATGCCCACATGACCTTTAACACCTGCCAGTTTCCCCATTTCCAAGAAGAGGAAACTCTAGAATACCATGAACTGAAGTTGCTGTTGAGTGGATTTAAGACAGAGGAGATAGTGATGTTGTTAGGGAAAAGATTCCTCAAGACCACCATCTACAGAAAGCTTTTTATAGGCCAAATATCCCCTATTAAGTGGGAGATGAGGAACAGCATTGGAGAAAGGAGTCTTTATGGTAAAACTTTCACATGCGTCTTTCTTCTCGTATGGTAAATATGTCCGCTAAAGTGTGCCTGTCTTGCAGTGAAATGTGCCACAAGCAAACCGATGTTCTTTGCCGAGAAGCTTCATCAGGCCATGAAGGTAACATTCTACTTTTATGCTTTGCTGAGGGGTGAAATTATTGTTTGTGGAGAGAAAAACAGAAAACTTCGTATTGTTTGCAAGCCACACTCATTTTCATATCTTCCCATTAAAAAGAACCACTGTTCCATGCAATGCAAGAGGCAATACACATACTTATTGGAATAAAATTCTGTCAGATTTGTTGTAGTTTTTTTACAGGTAAGGTAGTCAGGTGAGCTTGTCAGTAATTTGTGGTTTACTCATTGTTTGCATAAAACCTGAGTCAGCAGAGAAAGGTTCTGTACTTTTTCTTTTAATGCGTGATTTTAGTAACCTACTTCCGCTAAGGTTGTGGGTTTTATAATTTCCTCCTTTCTAAGTTTCACTTACCTTTTTTATTATTCTGTCATCCATGCCCTGGATTCATATTTCATTCTAAGATTTTAAAATGTCATTTTAATACGAAGTGGAAGGTGTTATGGAGATAGATTTGCAATCCCACTTTAGCCACTTCACTTGAACTTTATTCTCTAGCATGCATCAGGATGCCGCCTGTATACAGGTATTGTGAAAAGTTATTAGGTTGTATTTTTTTTTCCTTTGCAACTCCAAAATAAGGAGGTCTCAAGAGAAAAGGGTGGGGGAGGGAGAGAGATCTAACCCTTCAATTAATAGGAAGAGTCCTTCTGAAATGATAAAATGATAGGCATTGCGCCACCATGTGGTAGGCGGTAGAGTACCAGACCTCATGCTTGGGGCTATCTAGGGGGTAATTATCTGGGTGGGTAAAGATGAATACCTAGTATGGTAGAAAAGCAGGAGGAATCAATGTAGACTTGCGGTCTGCTAAACTAAGACTAAGATACTTGAAGAGGAATTAGCCAGGTGAGAGCAGAGTTGGAGGGATAAAGTTGGTCCAGGGAAAGAGTTAGCATGACTCTTTCAAGATAATAAATGTCATGAGAGGGATGGTGCAGAGTGGAAGAAGAGGGTGTGGAATTAGACAGACATTGTAAACCCTGATAAAATGATTCATTTTCTTCCTAAAAGCAACCAAAGACCATGGAGGGTTTTAAATAGATGAATTCAGTGATCAGATTTGCAATTTAGAAGGTTCACGTTCTTTGTAATTTTTGAATAGTTTAGACCTAGGAAAGACTGGATGGTGGAAGACCAATGAGGAGTTGGTAAAAGCTCTTCCATACAGCTGATGCAGCAGTTGGGTTCCTGCCATTTTATTTCCACCTGTGTCAAGTGCATGTGTCAAGTGCATGTGTGTGTGTTTTAATGAATGAACAAAAGAGCTTCACATTCAAACCTATACCTGCTTTATTAAGAGTATGCTCTGAATATGACATTTACCATCATTTGCTTTAAACAGGGTTCTGGAACTCGTCATAAGACATTGATCAGAATTATGGTTTCCCGTTCTGAAATTGACATGAATGACATCAAAGCATGCTACCAGAAGTTGTATGGTGTCTCTCTCTGCCAAGCCATCCTGGTATGTTGTGATTTTGATAATGCCACCTCCACAAATGGCAGTCTTTTTGCAACTTCTCCAAAGAGAAAATCTGACTTATGTACCTGTAGATTTTAGATGTAAGATTAATTTGTTATATTAGGACCCGTAATTTATAAGTAAATTGAACTTTCACTGGACTAGTGAGTTCTCTACTGAAAAACAACACAAATTTTTCAGTAGCCATGGAAATATTTAGTTTCCCATACATAAAGTTAGCAACCAAAATATTTTAGTAGGGAGATATAGTGATTTATTTTGCAATGAATATTGATCAGAGATTAGAAACTTATTATTCTAAGCTTTCTTAATTTTGTTATATGTAAAATGTAAAACATGCATGTTTAAATTTTCATTATAATGTTAAAAATAAAAAGACAAGGGTTTTAAACTTATTGAAAGACTGAAAGATAGAGGACTAATTCAAGTTAAGTTGTCACTTATATTGGATAACTAAATCTACCAAGAAAAGGTGAGAAAATCACAGGCTTATCACTTTCTCCCTGGTGAGTGAGTCAGATAGCCCTCACTATGATATGAAATCATACTGTGTTAAGTTCACTCAATTCTGTGTGACATTTAGTTCTTGGAAAATAATAGTTCTAATATATAACATAATCAATATAATCTGAATCTTGAAAGCTCTTGCTTTTTATATAATAATCGATTAACAAATATCAGTTATCTGCTATATTAATTGTATTATTTAAATAAATGATATTATTATAAAAGATCCTAGAGTTTACATACTCTGATATATGTTCTACACCCGTTAATCTACAAATACATAATTCTTCTATAATTAAAAATACCTTATGTTGATTATGGTTTCAGGTAGCATTAAGCATACTCTATTTCTTAACCAACAGGACGAAACCAAGGGAGATTATGAAAAAATCCTGGTGGCTCTCTGTGGAGACTAACATTCCTTTGATGATTGCAAGTTTCTTGATCAGAAGACTTTTAATCATATCTTTTCATTCCATATCATAGACTTAAACAGGAAAGTTTTCTCAGCAGGAGTACAGTCTAGCTAAATGCTTTTTGAAAAATATAGCCTATAAATCATTTTTATATCACAACTCCATAAAATAGAAGTTTTTTTAAAACTATTATTTATCCCAAACTATAAAAGCCTCATAAACAGGCTGTTCTCGGGGCGCCTGGGTGGTTCAGTCGTTAAGCGTCTGCCTTCGGCTCAGGTCATGATCCCGGGGTCCTGGGATCGAGCCCCGCATCAGGCTCCCTGCTCAGTGGGAAGCTTCTCCCTCTCCCACTCCCCCTGCTTGTGTTCCCTCTCGCTGTGTCTCTCTCTGTCAAATAAATAAATAAAATCTTAAAAAAAAAAAACAAAAACAGGCTGTTCTAGTAACATTACCTGAGAAGGATGTTGGTGCAGTAGAAAATAAAATGATTTTGCAGGACAATTGTGCGTCATTGGTTCTTCTGTTCTGATTGTGTGTGTGTGTGTGTGTGTGTGCAATGCAGTGGTTTAACTGTATCAAGGGAAAGGAGCTTGAATCCTAAATTATAGTCATTTAATGAAACAGATTTTGCATATTAAAATTATTAATAAATTAAAAAATATTCACAGAGTTGGAAAATGGACTCCTTACATTTTATCATCTGGGTGCAGATAATTGAAAGCATGTCTGAGTAATAATGGATTTATTGCATCAGCATTGTAACAATTGAACATTCTACTATGTTTCACAAACCAGTGTGAAGATGAAATGATAACAGCAATGAAAATTTCTCATTTTTTAAAAAAATGGTAGTTGCATGTTGAGTTTTCAAAGAAAACTGTCAAGCTATTTCCAGAGTAGCTGTATCACTTCACTTTTCTATAATAAATGTATAAACAATCTAGTTTCTCCACAAGCTTGCCAGCATTTGATATTGCCACTATTTTGCATTTTGACACTGTTTATTTTTTATTTTTTATTGTTGAGTTTTGAGAATTCTTCATATACTCCTTTGTCAAGTATATGGTTTTCAAATGTTTCTTCTCAGTTTGCAGCTTGGCTTTTTACTCTCTTACTAGATCTCTCTCAGAGCAAACACTTTAAATTTTAATGTGGTTCAGTTTTTCAATTTTTTCTTTTATTGACTGTGCTTTTGGTGTCACATCTACAGACTTTTTATAGACCTTAGTCCTTGAAAATTTTCTCCTCTGTTTTTTCTTAAAATAAGATTTATAGTTTTCCGTTTAACATTTAAAGTTTGTGATCCATATTGAACTAATTTTTGTGTAAAGTGTGAAACTTAGGTCAAAGCTCTCTCTTCTCTTTTCTTATGGATGTCCAATGGCTCCCACACCATTTGTTGGAAAGGGTATCCTTTCTCTATTGAATTGTTCTTGCACTTTTGTAAAAGAAATCAGTTATTTTCCCTGAGAGTATTCTTTTTTTTTTATTCTTATGTTAATCCCCATACATTACATCATTAGTTTTAGATGAAGTGTTCCATGATTCATTGTTTGTGCATAACACCCAGTGCAGAACATGCCCTCCTCAATACCCATCACCAGTCTAACCCATCCTCCCACCCCCCACCCCTCTAGAACCCTGTATGTTTTTCAGAGTCCATCGTCTCTCATGGTTCGTCTACCCCTCCGATTTCCCCCGCTTCATTCTTCCCCTCCTGCTACCTTCTTCTTCTTCTTTTTTTTTTCTTAACATATATTGCATTATTTGTTTCAGAGGTACAAATCTGAGATTCAACAGTCTTGCACAATTCACAGCGCTTACCAGAGCACATACCCTCCCCAGTGTCTATCACCCAGTCACCCCATCCCTCCCACCCCACCCCCCACTCCAGCAACCCTCAGTTTGTTTCCTGCCATTAAGAATTCCTCATATCAGTGAGATCATATGATACACGTCTTTCTCTGTTTGACTTATTTCGCTCAACATAATACCCTCCAGTTCCATCCACGTCGTTGCAAATGGCAAGATCTCATTCCTTTTGATGGCTGCATAGTATTCCATTGTATATATTTACCACATCTTCTTTATCCATTCATCTGTCGATGGACATCTTGGCTCTTTCCACAGTCTGGCTATTGTGGACATTGCTGCTATAAACATCGGGGTGCACGTACCCTTTCGGATCCCTACTTTTGTATCTTTGGGGTAAATACCCAGTAGTGCAATTGGTGGATCATATGGTAGCTCTATTTTCAACTTTTTGAGGAACCTCCATACAGTTTTCCAGAGTGGCTGCACCAGCTTGCATTCCCACCAACAGTGCAGGAGGGTTCCCCTTTCTTCCCTGAGAGTATTCTTACCATATAGGCAATAATTTAATTTAACTTAATTTAATTTATTCATCACCAAACGAATTGAGTTGGGTATTTGTTTCTGACCATCCAAGCTGCATTCACCTAATTGTAGCTTTATTTGCCTTGATCCCCGCCCTTCACTCTCTTTCATCTATACCTGGTCCTGTGCATCCTGTAGAACAATCACGATGACTTGGGCCATAGTATATCAGCCAAACTGAGGCTGGCAGATATGCTGCTTATTATAGCCTCTGAATTTTTTAGTTCATTTGTTATTACGTAAGATACCTCCTTTGTGTGCTTGTTTGGTTGGAGAAGTACCTAAATGGGAAATCAGAGGGAACCTGGGGCTGGTACATCGAGGCAGGATGAAATTATCAAGGTATTTTTTATCAGCACTATTCTAAAAAATAGGGTCAAGGTGGTATGAATATTTCTGCTAGTCAAAACAGTATCCACACCTCTTCTTCTTCCTAATTAATTTGACAGAAAGTGACTAAGTGAGTTACTATCTCTTTGCCTGCCTTTCCGTCCCTGTCCATTGTCTGCTCCTTTCTGCTCTCCTCTAGAAGGTGATTCTGTAGACTTTATCATGCCGGCTCTCTTGCCTTCCGGCTTCTGGCTGAAGTTAGTGGTAGAAGATGGGAGATCAGGAGGAGGTGTTCCTTCTGCTCCCTCCCTGATTCTACACAGATTTATTAGAATTTCTGTTTTTCTACAATTACAATTTCTTGTCAACGGCTCCAGCTCTCAACACTTTCCTCTCCTGGCCTCTTGGGCCCAGGGATTCCTGCTGTTGTTCCTGGGGGTTGCAACATTCCATGTGGGGTCCTTTAATCTGCTCACACCTCTGAAAATAGTTCCTTAATTAAGACTCTCATTAAAACTCGCAGCTCGATGTGCCACCTGTCTCCTGCTAGGACCCCATTGATAATGCTTTCCCAAA
Source organism: Neomonachus schauinslandi (assembly GCF_002201575.2). Lineage (NCBI taxonomy): Eukaryota > Metazoa > Chordata > Mammalia > Carnivora > Phocidae > Neomonachus > Neomonachus schauinslandi. The sequence goes on from NC_058415.1 coordinate 15,352,077, forward strand.
GTGCTAAACTACTTGTATTATCAAAAACTAATCGAGGGGCTCCTGACTATATTCCATACAGTAGGATAGGTAGGTAAGTGGACACACAATTGCATAGAAGAGTAGTAAGTAAGTAGTGATATAAAGACAATTTTTAGTGGGGCGCCTGGGTGGCTCAGTTGGTTAAGCGACTGCCTTCGGCTCAGGTCATGATCCTGGAGCCCCAGGATCGAGTCCCGCATCGGGCTCCCTGCTCAGCAGGGAGTCTGCTTCTCCCTCTGACCCTCCCCCCTCTCGTGCTCTCTATCTCATTCTCTCTCTCAAATAAATAAATTAAATTTAAAAAAAAAAGACAATTTTTAGAAGATAAAAATATATAGCTCTCCATGATCCATGCAAGGAAAAAAAAAAAGTCAGCTTCGTTAAAATGGAGAACTTCTGCTCCACAAAAGACACTGCTAAGAGAATGAAAAGACAAGCCCTGGAATGGGAGAAAATCTTTGCAACACAAATATCTGATAGAGGACTAATTTCCAAAGGACTCTTAAAACTCAACAATAAAAAAACAGACAATCTAATTTTAAAATGAGCAAAAGACCTGAAGATGCACCTCATCAAAGAAGATATAAAGATGGCAAATAAGCATATGAAGATACTTAACGTGTCATCAGGGAATTGCAAAATAAAACAATGACATAGTGGTATACACCTATTAGAATTGCCCAAAATCCATTCCACGTGGAGCAATGGGAACTTTCATTCATTGCTAATAGGAATGCAAAATGATACTGCCATTCTGGAAGACAGTTTGGCAGTTCCTTTCAAAATTAAAAGACTGTGCTATTGTACAATTCAGCAATGACACTGCTTTATATTTACTCAAATGAATTGAAAACTTATGTCCACACAGGAATCTGCACACAGGTGTTTATAGCAGTCTGTTCATAATTTCCTCAACTTGGAAGCAATCAAGATGTCTTTCAAAAGATTAATGATAAAAAAACAAACAAACAACTGTGGTACATTCACACACCTAAATATTATTCACCCATAAAAAAAAAATTATCTATCAAGACATGGAGGAAAGGACATGGAGGAATCTTAAGCACATATTGCTCAGTGAAAGAAGCCAGTTGGAAAAGGCTGCACACTGTATCATTCCATCTATATGATGTGATGAAAACGCCAAACTACAGGGACAGTAGAAAGATGAGTGGTTGCCAAGGGATTCGGGTGAGGAAGGGAGGGACGAAGAGGTCAATCACAGGACATTCTTAGGGTAAACTATTCTGTACCATACTGTAATGGTGGATCTATGACATTATGCTCTATGTTAAAACCTAGAGACGTATACAACCTCCAGAAATGCCCAAAACATCATAGACCATGTAAATCATGGATTTTAGTTAATAATAATGTATCCGTGTTGGTTCAGCAATTGTAACAATGAGTTACCAGCTAATGCAAGACATTAGTAACATTAATAACAAGGAAAACTGTGAGACAGAGAGAGATAGGGGGTTTGGAACTCTGCACAATTCTGCTGTAAACCTGAAAGTGTCCTAAAAAAATAAAGTGTATTAAAAACCAGTTCTCAACTTTTGAAGCTCAAAATAAATCCAGAGGCAAAGAATTGTGCAAAAGATGACAGGATAATGTAATGATGATTATTAATACAGAAACATGAAATATTTTAGCAAAACAGGAAGTAGGTAACAGAATTGGGGAAAAAGCTACAAAATGGGGAATGCCTGAAAAATGAGTGGTATTTCATTTTGTTGGAAGATTAAATAAGTTTATCAAGAACCTTTCATTGTTAAAAACTATTTTTAGATGCTTAATTTTCTTTTATTTAGTCTTCAGACAAATCTGTGAGGGGGGTGTTACCTGCTTTTTATAGATGAGAAATCTAAAGTTCCCAAAGGTCACTTGACTTGCACAAGTTCACACAGTATGTGAATGAATGAACGTAAATTTGAACACAGGTCTCCTGACCCCAGATCCATCTCACTGAAGTTATATATGGGAAGGAAGGCCAAAGAAGGAGTGAGACTGAATGAGAAGCTACTTCAGAAGCCACGTTTTCTGACAAAGATGTTATTTTAATAATAAGTAAAAATAAAAATGTCCTCCTCTGCTTACAGTGAGATTTGTGTGTGTGTGTGTGTGTGTGCGCGCGCACGTGAATCTACTTCACAAGGCCATGAAAAGCAGTTTATTCACTGTCAATTTTCTTTTTTGATAGCTCATTTCCCTTTAATGGCTACGTTTAAAGGAAAAAATGACTGGAGATATAAATGTCAACTATTAGTTGTAACTGTATTTATTATCAGGATTTAACTGACAAAGAGAAAGGAAAAGATGACAAAAAGTCTCAGTCTCCGGGCACCTGAGTGGCTCAGTCGGTTAAGCGACTGCCTTCTGCTCAGGTCATGATCCTGGAGTCCCGGGATCGAGTCCAGCATCGGGCTCCCTGCTCGGCAGGGAGTCTGCTTCTCCCTCTGACCCTCCTCCCTCTCGTGCTCTCTGCCTCTCATTCTCTCTCTCTCTCAAATAAATAAATAAAATCTTTAAATAAATAAATAAATATCAAACAGGGGTGCCTGCTCAGTTCATGGAGCATGTGACTCTTGATCTCAGGGTCATGAGTTCAAGCACCACACTGGGCACGGAGGGTACTTTAAAAAACAAAACAAAAAACAGCAAACAAACAAAAGCCTTAAAAAATAGCATACTTTTTTTTTTAAATCTGGGATATGTAAGATATGTTTAAACAAAAATAAGAAAATCAAATTACAACTTAAGATATCTTCCACAGGGGCGCCTGGGTGGCTCAATCGGTTAAGCGACTGCCTTCGGCTCAGGTCATGATCCTGGAGTCCCGGGATCGAGTCCTGCGTCGGGCTCCCTTCCAGGGGGGGAGTCTGCTTCTCCCTCTGACCCCCCCCCCTCATGCTCTCTCTATCTCATTCTCTCTCTCAAATAAATAAATAAAATCTTTAAAAAAAAAAAAAGTCTCAGTCTCCATGATCAGATACTGAAATTACACACAATGCTAAGAAATCAGTTTTTCCATGTGGACAAGATATTCCTCTTGGTAAACTGCGGTATAGGTTAAACCTCTGACGCTATTATGCATAAAACGGTTAAACTCTAGGAAAACTCCCCATTCCCTCTATTTGTGTTTCTAACTCACACTAAGTCTTCAGCTCTCTGTCAAGACAGCAGTTCTTCCACAAAGTCTTCCTTGAAACTCAAAATCTTCCACCTCGATGCTTCCATTATATCGTATTACAATTGCTGGCTCAGCTGTCCTTTCGCTTCTCCAGGTTTCTTAAGGGTAGGGACTGTGTTTGTTTTATTCACTTCTGTTTTTCTCGTACCCTACCCAGTCCCTAGTAGATAACATACACTTAAATTTTTAAATATGCAAATAAGTGAACAAACACATAAAACAGGTAGCCAGTATTTTGCATTTGCCAAAAAACCTTCCGTTATCCCTTGTTGCCTGATACGTGAATTTTTGTAAACCTATGGTGATTTTGTTAACACACACACACACACACACACAGAATACTTGTTGATTCTGGCATGGAGGAGTAGAAACTATGTATTACCAATGATAAGTTTCTCAAACAAAATAGTGATAATATTTTCAACAATCAGCATAAACACAGGAACAATACAAAAGAGAGAATATTTAACACTGCAAAACCATCCATACCCCATATATTACTCATTGGTCTTTCATCCCTTTCTATCTAGGCTCAACACACATATGCTCTGCATTCTTCATCTATGGCTAAAATGTCTCCTAAGGTAGTTGCTCCTTGCTTCTATAGTTTTATCTATCCTCATTTGTTTGTTTTTTTCTTATGATTAAATAAGAATATCCATCACAGTGACCCACCTCTGCTCTTTATATCCTATGTGGCACCTCAAGTGAAACCTCTGTCACCAGAATGCCAAGGTTAAATACTTTGAGAATGACTCCCTTTTGACTTTTCTTCCTCTTTTGTCCTTGTTCGTACAGACCTCCTGTGGAATGCACAAGGATTGTTTCTGTGTATTTATCACTTAATTTTGTGGTCCTCTGTAATTAACAGAAAAAGATGACTAATAGTGCCTAAATAAAAAAAAATTTTTTTTCTACAAGAAATCCAGGGGAAGACCACTGCTTGCACTGAGGTTGAATGATATCAGGAAATCTCACAATTATCTGGCATTTGCCTTATGTTGATTATCTCATGGTCTTAAGGTGGCTGCCTAGAGTTTCAGGGTTCTGGGTTCACTCATGTCTGGGTTCACTGTGTCTGGGAACTACTCAGGTTCCCTAAACTCATCCTTTTACTTAAACATGAAGCTGGATGAGTATATGTGTATGTGCTGATACAAAGCAATAGGCATCTATAAGCTTAAAAATCAGGACAACCAGTCTGGTCTTTGGTTGCAAGCAACTGAAACTGACTGGCTAACTTACAAAGGAGGGATTTACAGATATGGGTGTGTTGGGGTAAGGGACTGAGAATGAGTAGAAGACCAGGAGTCCAGGTTTAGAAATAGGCAAGAACCTTGGGAGCTGTGACGGGATGAGAAGCAGGAGTAAAAAAGCATAGCATGCTTCTTACTTTGCTGTCACCAAGACCTCTGTGGGGAGTCACTGCCAATCCTCTCTCTTCCTGGCTGGGCAGTTTTGGCTAGAGCAATCTCCTACAATTGTAGTTCCCTGGAGCTAGAAAAATAAGGGCTGGCCAGGCATCTCTCTTTTTATATGGTAATACGTATGTCTTCTCCCAGTAGGCTAGACTGAGCTTCCTTACAGCATCGTGTCCTCGGGGAGGTAAGCCCGCTGACTCTGCAGTTCGGGACTCCAGCAGAAGTGTCCTGGCTACCAACGCAGAAGCTCCGTCACCTCCTACAACCTAGCCTCAGGAGTCCCACTGTCACTTCTGACACACCATTTTAGTTTTAAGCAAGTCACAATCCTGCCCACATTCAAAGGGGAGGATAATTACATTTTGCCCTTAAAGAGAAAGTAGCAGGGTCCTGGATGATTTGGGGAAGAACAGTGATACTGCGAGAGCCATTGCTGTAAAAAGGTTATACGCCATGTGCAGGGGGATAGCATGTCGTGACCTTCCGTGGACTGCTGCTTGCAACATCGTCCATGGAGTGGCTATGGAAGTTCACAAATTGGCATTGCTTTAAAAAAGTCATGAGTCTGAGAGACGATGGACTCTGAGAAACAAACGGAGGGTTCTAGAGGGGAGGGGGGTGGGAGGATGGGTTAGCCTGGTGATGGGTATTGAGGAGGGCACGTTCTGCATGGAGCACTGGGTGTTATACGCAAACAATGAATCATGGAACACTTCACCTAAAACTAATGATGGAACGTATGGGGATTGACAACGTAAAAAAAAAGTCATGAGTCTCCTATTCTGGTCACTGTGATACAAGAATTAGATAACCTTACCTTGGGAAAAATATTTGTGGGGATTCTCCTTAGGCATGTTCAATTTATGGCATAACTACTTTATAGTTCAAAAGATCACGCTTAGTAAATGAGGGTTGAGATTAATTATGCTTTTTTTTTCCTTTGTGAAAATCATGGAACATTGCTAGCAAAGAAAAGGGAGAAGAAAAGACATATGTGGATACTTTCTAAGGGTTCATTATCACATGGGAGTGGAGTGGTACAGAGGGCAGTGACTTGGGAGCAGGGAGATCTGAGTTCTAACCAAACCTCCAGCGCTTATTCAATGACTGAGGATAATAACGACCTTTTCTTTCTTTCTTTTTTTTTTTTTTGATTTTATTTATTTATTTGAGAGAGAGAGAATGAGAGACAGAGAGCATGAGAGGGAGGAGGGTCAGAGGGAGAAGCAGACTCCCTGCCGAGCAGGGAGCCCGACGCAGGACTCGATCCCGGGACTCCAGGATCATGACCTGAGCCAAAGGCAGTCGCTCAACCAACTGAGCCACCCAGGCGCCCAATAACGACCTTTTCTAAACTACTCTTCTTCATCAGTAAGATTATCATTACTACTGCTACTTCTAGTACTGTTGGGACTAAAACCTGCCTTACAGAGTTGCTGTAAGGATTGACCTAATGGAGTTCAAGTGACATTTAATAGGCGCATAAGAAATTGGAGGGACAGCTAACATTAAACCACCCGAGAGAAAGTGAAAAAAAAAATCAGTGCCTCCAAACACTAAGATGATTAGCAATGATAGGCCAAATAGTCAATACGATTGAATGAATTTTTATTTTCCATCCATCTCTTGCTATAAATCTTGTGGTGATTAAATTAGATGAAGCTCATTCTTAGCTTCAAACTAAAATGACTTAAAAAAAATATTGAAGGGTCTGAAAAGAAATCCTTGTCCTGGAGTTTGCGTACCTCCTTCAGGCTGAGCCAGAAATATAGGAAAAGAAGAGCTTGTTGGTATCTGGAAACCTAAAATGCAGTCATGTCGAAACTTAGATATTGACTCACTAACCAAACTGACCCATCTTCCAAATCCTTTCTTTAGTGTTGATGTGTAAACAACGCGCCTTCCTACAATTGTCACCACTGTTTACTTTTTGACTCACAAGTCAGCGTTTTCACAACCATAACTAAGAATTAGGCTGCTTGGGCGCCTGGCTGCCTCAGTCGTTAAGCGTCTGCCTTCAGCTCAGGTCGTGATCCCAGGGTCCTGGGATCGAGTCCCACATCGGGCTCCCTGCTCGGCAGGAAGCCTGCTTCTCCCTCTCCCACTCCCCCTGCTTGTGTTCCTGCTCTCGCTGTCTCTCTCTCTGTCAAATAAATAAAATCTTTAAAAAAAAAAAAAAAAGAATTAGGCTGCTTGACGCAAAACCCAGTCCTACCACTCACTGACTGTGGGGCTTGGCCAAGTTTCTTACCTTCTCTGTGCCTCAGTTTACTCATCTGTAATGATGAGTTGTGATGAAAATTAAGTGAGATAATCAGCTTCTAGCACCATTTAAAAAACTCAGGAAATATTAATATATAGTAACAGCTGCTAGTATGAAGGGGCTAGGAATGAGTTTCTACCAATAAAACCTTCCTTTATTATGGCTGTGTGTTACAATATGACCTAGAGTATCAGAAATGTCAGATCATTCCTAGCTACTGCAAAAATAAATGGTTTCATGGAGTAAATTAGTTGCGGATTATATCCTGTATATTCTCCTGTCACTGTAGATTATTACATTCAATAGCGTCAGCTTTTAAAGGAGTGGAAAGCTTACTTATTGAGTATCTTTTTCTTTGAATATGGAACCACGCATGGATCCGATGTAAAGGTAGGGGAAGTATCTGTGAAAAGGAGCAGAGCAGAATGCAAAAAATAGGTATGAGAGAAAAGGAAACAAAAATGACTTGAATATATGTGCACATCAAGAAGTTCACTGTGTGTGTCTGTGTGTGTGTTTTAGGCCCTACCACAGGAATCCTCAGAAATTCAAGCTTAGTCCCAGGCTGAGTCATCTACCAAACAACCCATCTGGCTGTTTTTGTTTGGACCTAATGGAAATAGCCTCTTGCTTCTAACTGGAAATAATTATTGCTATTCCATTTTTCACAAAGACTGTAACGACTGGAAAGTTCGTGTTGTCAGAATGCAAACCGGTTATTGATTTCAACTGTCTCAACTTTTATACTTTAATATCTTTATCCTGTGCATTTTCCTTTTATATCCTCCACGTTCAGTCCTCTACTTTAATCTTTCTAAATCTATTGCCATAGAAGTAAAACATCATAGAAGCACACACGAAACTTCTCCCTCTAGTCCTAGAAAAACCAACTGCTACAGTAATTCTCAAAAGGAAAAGGAAAAAAAAACCAAACAAACAAAAAAACAACTTCATCGCTTATCTCTAGTGGGATTAAAAAATTGAAGTCATAGCATAATATAAAGAAGCAGAGAAAATATAGCCAAGCATGGCTGTGCGGCAAAATAAAAATGTGAGGGTCCTTATCCAAAGCTTAACAATTTCAAGATGGTAGGAGCAGACCATTAAACCAAGTGTGGGGCTCTTCTGAAGGGACAATTTCTGAACCTCGGCCACTGTACAGGTGGTGTACTCATGAAGCCGACCCAGAATGTAACTCTTTTATGTTGTCTAAAAATAATCTATTCTTCGTCAGAAACCCTCATACTCAGTTTAAGGAGGGGAAACATGAACTTTTAGTGCCACCTGGTGTGAATTTTGGTCTGATTTAATCATCTTTTAGATACTCCTCTACCTGTCCAGAAAAAAAAGAGCTTCGTTTCTGTTTTTCTTCCATTTTTCTTCCCCACGGCTACTCTCCAGGATGTTCTGGAGTATGCTCGATGGCAGGGTGTCATTGTGGAGGAAAAGGCTGAGGTCTCTGCTCAGTGTCCGCTGGCCTTTCTGTTTGCTGGCTCACGTCTCTGGTCTACCTGGAGGACACCTAACACTGGAGGTGAACTTGGGATGTGAGAGACTGGCCATATGTTCCCAGAGGCACTGTCCTTAACTAGAGAGGATTCAAAGATCATTCTTTCTTCCAGAGTTTGGGAACTTCGGGGAAAGACCTGATTAACCGAAGACAAAATAAGAGTTCGTACATTGACTCTACATCTGAGCTACGACTCATGTGAAGTTTAGGACCTAGTCATGTATGATAGTTTTTCCAAGATTTAAAAAAAAAAAAACAAACTTACAAGTAAATATTGATATTTTGTTTTGGGTGAGTTTTATATCTTTTTCCTGAAACAAAATATCAAACAAGAAAATCCCCACTTTCATGTAAAATTACAAATTTTACTTCTTATGTAAAGGAACACTGAAGTAAAATCATTTATTATATGAAGGGTTTTTTTTGTTTTTTTTTTAAGTGGATACAGTTGGCCCCTTGTGCTTCCTAGTTTCTCTGTGTTTGGGTGGATTATGTAGAACAGATACATAAATGCATCTCCTAGGGAAGCATTATACTTCATGGGACTCATTATTGCTTTTTTGTTATTTTAAATCTGTCCCTTTACTGGTTCTTTCCTATTTTCATTGAAAAGATTCAAGGATTCTCCACCTTAAAAGACAATACAAAATAAAAACAGAAATACTGTCTCGTTCAGTATACGCCCCTGGTGTCTGATACCACTGTAAGCATAAGCTACCCACTTCAATGAATTAACGGGTGAACCATCGCAGGGGCTGTTTAGTGAAAAATTACATCAAAACAGACTGAGGGGAAGAACATCCGATCCACCAGGCTATTCACTAAACCATCATGTTTTTGTGATTCTTTCTCATCAAAGGTCACTATTCACATTATGCAAAGAATCAAATGATAAATATGCTCAAAAACAGCAAAGAATCCTATAACTTTCTAAAATAAAAGGCTGGCAAAAAAATTAGAGACTGTAAAATTATTTTAAATAAAAAAAATACAGTGAGAATTATTATGCATTGTCTTAATGTTATTTTCTATTTTTTGTATTAGCCAATTATTCCTGAAAAATGAAGAGAATGCTAGAATGAAGAATGATAAAATACTAAGTGAAGAAATTGCTCTACTCTACTTGTTGGGGAAATGCATGTTTTCTGACAGAAGGCACAGAATTGGACTTTAATATTTTAGGTATGATTCTCGTATTGCCTAAAAAGCTGGTAAGTCTGTCTCTAGGAGTCGTGGAGGGTGTAGCTGTCATACAAACAGGCACATCGTTACTAAGGTGTGTTTTTTAACCATTTGGCTTTCGTATTTCCATTGCTTTCCCCAAGAGAATCTGCTTTTTAAGCACCAACAGTGTGTCAGCATTATTTTCAGATAAATATTATCAATAGCATTTGACAATATAACTTTTATATTGATTTCAAATGTGCACCTTCATCATTTATTTCAAAATTATTTATTACTCATGGAAGTTTTCTGGCCTGGTTTCCTTCAACTTTTGACCTTTACCGCCATCTAGTGATAAACTTTAAGAACTTCCTCCTAAGTGTATACAAAGAACCGCTGAAGGAAGTGTAAAAGAACCTCCTAAATGTATACAAAGAACTGCTTAAGGAAGCGTAAAAGAACCAGAACCAGCACGTTCTATTTCCTCCTACGGTTTACAATCTAGCCCAGAGACATAACTGCTGACAGGAGTATAGAAAAACATTTTTAAAATAATAGAAAGGCATAAAAATGATCAACAAGGAGAAAAGCTGTATGTGTACTAAAAACAGAGTAATGGTTTTATGTATTATATTTATTATTTTTATTCAAAGTGAGGCATTAGAAAGCCAACTTACCCATTTTCTCTAATTCCGTTGTACACTGCGTTTGATTACTGCACTGCAGATTTGTAGGAAATGCACAAGTCATTCTTGTCCTCCCAAGTCCATACTTCCTAAGAGAGTTCACCTCAGTGACAAGCTTTGCTTCCTCACTCCCCTTGATTCCTGGCTACTCTGTTGAAATGACCCTGGCCAACCCACGGTGACTTTATCAGTGCAATAACCATTGCCAGCACTTATTTTCCTGGGCTCCTTTGCTGCGTTTGATGTGCTATTTTATGTATCCCCTCCTTCTGTGACTTCCTGGTCCTCTCCATTCCTCCTTTTTAATGGGTTCCTCTTCCTTTGCCTACGCTTGAGGTGTTAGTGGTTGTCTTAGCCCTTTCAGGCTGTTCTAACGGAATACCACAAATTGGATGACTTAGACACAACAGAAATTTGTTTCTCACAGATCTGAGGCTGGGAAGTCTAGATTCAGTGTCTGGTGAGAACCCTCTTCCCAGTTCAGAGACGACTGGCTGTCTTTTTCCCATAAGCTTCCATGGCAGAGGGGTGAAGGATCTCTCTGCAGCCGCTTTCAGTAAGAGCACTAAATCTCATTCATGAGCGCTCATTCATGGCCCTTAAAACCTAAGCACATCCCAAAGGCCCCATCTCCTAATATCATCAACTTGGGGATTAGGCTTCACTCTATGGATTTCGGGAGGACACATTCGGTCTACATTAACCACGGTGGTATACTTGGCTCACCAACGGTCATATGATATCATCCACACATATGTCTTTGTCTTCCATTCACATTTTGATGACTGTCCGATCTAATGTGTAAGCATTGACTCCCCAGAGTTCTAGCTTTGTTGAACGCTTGGATGTCCTCCAGGGAACCAAAGCTCACCATATCTGCACTTTTAATCTGAACGTGAATTTTGGTCCTGTTGGAAGAAGTGAATGGATCTATGAGAGACAGGATAAGGCACGGCAGCGTCTTACCAGACTCATCATTACTGTGCTGGTAAGAAACAGAAATGTGGTGAGGATCCTGACTGCCGCCCATGCTGGGGTAGAAACAAACAAACAAACAAATCCCAGTTATGTTGACTATCCAGGAGCATTTTGCTGGTTATTAAGATGGCAAATTATTAATAAGAATGCGTAACTTCATTTAGAACTCAGTAATTTGAAAACAGCAATCTGGCAGAAAGCATCCCTGTCCTTGGATGCATGATTCTTGCTTTTAAATACTCTTTGCTTCTCGCCCTTGGTGCTGTGCCAACAGACCCCTGGGTTTATTGCAGATTGCTCAAAGTCAGGTCACACTCTAAACGGGGATTTTCAAATGGTTAAGACTATTAGTATCAAACTGAGGAAATGTACCTGACACAATGAGGAGAAATGAAAAGAGAGTACTGAAAATGGAAATGTTAGAGAGGGAAAAAGCATGCATTGACAGCATATGAAATCAGGTAATTATATAATTACATCTTTCCAGGGATCTTTAAACTTTGCTCCAAGGACTAAATAAATTTTCTTTACACTGGGAGCATTTTATTCCTTCTCAGCTGCATAGAAGGAAAAAAGAAAAAAGAAAAATATTTTGACTTTCTTTTGTCCATTCCTGAGAACAAACTGCAAAACAGAGACTCGAGAAATACCTGGAATCTTGGTATGTACTTTTTAATGTACTTTTTGATCTGCACAAATAAATATTCACATGCTTTTAAGAGAATGATATGTCACATTATATGAGATCTCATTTCATATTTCCAACATATATGATTTGTACTGTTTTTATTTAAAATGTTGGCATTTAAATCATTTACATAATTTTTCCTAATCTGTTCTTGTATTGTCTGAGAAAATGGGTAAATCCACTTGAAAATGTATTTTTACTTCTGATGTTTTAACTCAAAAATTCTTATTACAAACCTATACATCTATTTCTTAATTTATGAACATTAGAAAGTCTTAACATCTCTCCTGCAAAAGATGAAGATATCTTTCTTACCCTCCCCAGGCCCACCTGCTCCTACAAATATTCATTAATTTTATCATTATTTTTTATTTTTTCTAATGATTGCATTTGCACATTTAAATGTTCAGTCGGTTTTGGAATGATTTTGGCTCCAGATAAAAGAAAAGCTGAAGGATTATGGCTTAAGTCAGGATTTATTTCCTGCTCATAAGAGGAGGTCTAGAGGTGCATGTCTCTGGGGTTGGCCAAGAAGCCAGCTGGACTGCAACCCTGCAATCTCTCAGCCTTCTCTCTCGCTGACACGCTCCCTCAATTGCACCCCAAGAGGGAGCTGGAGAAGGGTGTATCCACCTGATTACCTTCTTCTTTTGGGCCATTATTTGGGGGTATATAGCCCAGCCAGCTGTAAATACAGAAGCTCAGCCTCTGACCCTTCACTGTCCCCATCTTTGCCAATGTTGTGCTTGGCCACTTTGTGATTCCACAGAAAGAAATTGTACCCATCTGTTTTTCAGCCTTCTCCTGCACAAGTTTTGAGTCATTTTTTCTATTCTAATTATCCATCAATAGGATTTTACCACCTTTCTATATTACAAAATGCTAGGTTTACGTTCATAAATTAAGAAATAGATGTATAGGTTTGTAATAAGAATTTTTGATTTAAAACATCAGAAGTAAAAATGCATTTATTTTCAGGTGGATTTACCCATTTCTATCTGTAGACCTACCTTATGTTTCACAGTTGTCCCAATAATGTCTTTTTAGAGCTACCTGCCACCACTACCACCCCCCCCAAAATATCTGGTCCAAGATTTAATCCAGGATCAACATGTTGCATTTAGTTGTCATGTCTCTTTCATCTTCCTTACTCTGGAATAGTCCCTCAGTTTCTCTCTGACATTTGTAACTCTGACATCTTATAACCCATTAATATCATAATTTATTTTGATGTGCATATTGTCTGAGGTTAAACGCTGGGAGCCTCTTTGGTCTGGCCTCTGTGTCATTTTGACATGTCCAGACTATTCTGAGAACTTCCATATTTTCTGAGCAAAAATAAGCTGCAAGGTCATCTTGTACTTCCTTACAGGAGCCCTGGAATCATTCACTTCTCCGAAGAGCCCTACCTCCATTAAGGGAGAATAATTTTCGGAACCAGGATCTGGTCACTAGGTGTGCATAGCTACTGTGGTGTGATTGCTTTTAGGGCTGCTCAGAGCACAGAACTGGGAAATAGACATGTGTATATGCCCACACATCTGTATTTATTTCTATACCTATCTCTCTATGATCTCTCTCTCTGTGTATTCTGATATTACAGTCTCAGGAAAGGACTATCCTCAATTTTACATTAATAAGTTGGCATTCTGACTTGAAAGGTCGGACTCTTTTGTATTGGGTTACTGGACTCAGTCCTTCTGGAGAGACTAAATTCTTGTGGCACACCAAAAAAATGGAGATTTGAGTACTCTCAGTCCAAGGACCAGGATTTTGAACATGCCCACATGAGTGCTGCCACCTGGTGGGGCTTTGCTGCAAATTCGGTGTTTGTCTTCATTTGTCTTCATTGCCTGATGACTATATATTTATACTTACGTAAATACATTTGTTACTACAAGTTATATAACTTGATACGGGATGGAAAATTAATTAAAAACAATCACGAGTTTGCATTAACAAATAAGCAGGAACATAATCAAGAGCATTTGTGAAAGACAGCCTTTAATTACTGGTTTTATATGGCAAGGACTTTTGGATTGAGATTGCAGTAATTTATGAAATAGGAAAACCTCAACATTCTTCTTTAGCCTTTATTCATTCAAGGAAAAAATGTAATTTACCTGAATATGTGTGTATAATATATACTAGTTCACAGGGGTGTAAACACTATGAAATTAAGAAAAGGTAGTTTTATGAGAGATGAGAAATTTCTTGGGAAATTTACTTCTTAGACCAAATACAAAAATCCAAATGAAATTAATTCAACTTGTTATTTCACTATACTTTATAACTGTCTTCCTTCCAATGCCTCGTAAAAAAATCATGAAAAAGATTATTGACAAATCTCGCACACTTAAACATTGAGAGGCAGTCATCTTCGGAGGCCAAACTTTCTCTGAAGTAAATGGACTTATTTTTCCCTTGCAAAGCCTGCAGGAAGGAGTTCAGTTTGGCTATGTGAACATCTATTTCTCTTAGGAAAATTTTTATATTCTGTAGGTAAAATACAAATTATGTTTTGAGACAAATTCATAAATGCCTCTTTCCTCATCAGACAGTGAAGGTAATATGATTATTATGCTCGTTTTCACCACTAGATGGAGATATTGTCGTTTATAGGAGAGTGATGTCTACGTTGCATATTTTTCTGCCTTCAGAATCAGAGAAATTATATATGTCCTCTATAATCCACAGCATGCATTTTCCATCACCCACCCCCCAACACACACACACACACACACACACACACACACACACACACACTAGTGAGCTAGTATTGAAAGGCAAAGAGCAAAACTAAAAGACAACACACCATCTCATGAGTTAATAATGGATTGGCCACAACGGAGCTACAAAATAAATTCAGAGAGAAATATCCAGCGATGAGTCTGACATTGTAATTACAGGAGTGGAGTGCAGGTTCCTCTTGAAGCATCAATGCATTTTACATGGGTAGGATATAGCTGTAATCCGATCAGCTGCAACTGCCACAGTAACAGAAGGACCCTAAAAATAGAACCCCTATGGTAATCTGTCTGGATTACTAAATTCAGTGACAGCTTGGCAACAAATCAGGGAAATGTTTGCGGAAAAGGATTTAAATATATCATGAAGTTTTATCTGCATTATGGAGAAATCCACATCAGGCCCCCAATTCAGAGCTTTTGCCTTGGGGGCTGCTTCCAAACAACCAAGCTCATTTTGTCAAAACATCACCTATCTGTCCTGCCTTTGCAATTTAAGGATGTTAAATCCATTAGGGGAAGGGGGGCGGGGAGGAGAAGCTTTCAAAAGAGGTCTGTCTCTACCACTCTGGTGCCTAAATTTTACACCATGAAGTCCTTATAGGTACAACTGTACTTTTCCATTAATGATTAATGGTGGTAGAGAAGTTAATCAGGAGGCAGTGTGGATTCTTGTGAAAACATCATTTGAAATAAAGGTAAGGTTTTTTGTTTTTGTTTTTGACTGTACAAAGATGTCTGTAACACATTCATAGCTATATCAACAGAAAAGAGTTAAATGTGGTAGACGCGTGCTGAGTGTTACTGATAGAAGAGAAAGCCACTGCTGTTGACAAAAACTCAGATTCAGAATCTAGAACAAAGCAAAGACACGTACTGCTGGTGTGCCCGTTTCTCAGCATTTAGGATTAATTACTGGGTGAGCTCTCACTGCAATTCCGCCACACGTCAGGGGACTGCACGCAGGCCTTTTGGATTCTTGGTGCCGTATTCCCTTTTCAGGTCCTGAGAAGTTCCCCCGTGGTTTCCTTTGCTCAGGCCTCTGAATTTCAGAATATGTTTAGTTTCTTTCCATCGCTGGGTCTAGTAACTGTCTTTCCCTTTCTTCAGGATCCTCTCCTCCTCTCTCCCAAGATGCTCTGCCCGCCCCCCTGCATCTTGTCCTCCCCAAACAATCCTCCACTCTTCTCTCTGTCACTGAAAAGCACTTCAAGGAATCAGGGAGTGACTAAATAAGAAGTATAGGAAAACTTTAGAGAATGCAGGCAAGATTTCTCTTTTAAATCTTCTAGCTGCTCCTGAGATTACTGTATCAAATTTTAGAACTCTTAAAAATCTTCATCTCTCTTTTCTTTCCTATGCTATTTTCTAAACCATCCAGCTGTCATATCCAATGTTAGTTTCACTTGGATGATATTCTTTAGAAATTTATAAAATACAGGGAACCCTGGATACTGACTCACGTTACCATTCTTTTTTTTTTTTTTTTTTTTTTTGCTTTTTATATTTGTCAAATAGGTGTACTTATTTTGAAGTCTTATGGTCATTATTATTATTTTTGGAGTAGAGAGGTGAGAGGTCCCTTTTACTAATCACTTGTCAGGTGCTCTATGATTATCATTACTCTTGCCTTAGCAAGCTCACCTAACTTCAGAATCTTATCAATACCGGAAATTTTAGCACTCGCCAATAAGAGTAGATTTGTCATCAATATGAAATTACACAAGTGTGAAATAAGATAATGAAAGACTGTCAAGTAGGACGAATTATAACCAACAAGTAGCGAATTTTCTTAAACCCTATGATTTTCAACATATAAACGAAATATGGATAACCTTTGACGACACAAACCACTCAGCTTGAGAAATAACCAGGTTAACAATAATCCTAGAAATATACCATGTTGCAACTGCATCCCTTCCATGTAGAAGAAATCATTATCCTGACTTTTGCAATAAATAATTTCTTTGCTTTTCTATATGATTTTACAATTCATATAAATAACACAATTTTGTTTTGCCTATTATTGTATCTTTTCTGAGTGGAGTAATACCAAGTATACCATTTTGTGTCTTACTTCATTTACCTAATATATTCAAAATGCTGCACAGAGTAATAGCTCTCTCCTTTTCCTGGCAATAGAACACACCACTGATTTTACTTAGACATTATATTTCCGATGAACATTTGGGTTGTTTCCATATTTTTGTTATTATGAACTATGTTGCTATAAGCTTATAAAACCTGTTCAGAGGTGTTTAAAAATTGGAAAACCTAAATAAATGTAGCAACACATCATGTTCATGATTAGAAGACTCACATTTTAAAGATGTCAATTCTTCCAGATTGATTTATACATTCAGTACAATCTCAAGAGAACTACTCATTTTCCACCTAACTCTCCTAAACACTGCTGCCAAATTAACTCACCTAAAATACGGTTTTTATCTTGTCATTCCCTGCTTAAAACCTACAGCGATTCCCTACTCCCCAGAGCCAAGCTGTTAACACTGACACCACTAGCCTCATGCGGCTACTTAAATTTAAATTTTAATTAATTAGAATTAAATAAAATTAAAATTCAGTTTCTCAGTTGCACTAGCCAGACTTCGAATGCCCCATAGCCACATATGCCTACGATATTGGACAGTGCAAATATCAGGCAGTTCCCTCATCACACAAAGTTCTATCGGGCAGCCCTGTTCTAGAAAATAATGTCATTTTCAGTGTGGCAACCAAGAAGTTCACCGTCCAGAACCTAATGCTTCCGTCCAGTCTTATTACTCAAAATCCCTTTGAAAGAGTGGCCATTTCTACCTACACCTTACAACTTAGATGCACTTCTGTCCTTTTTCACCTTGAAATTCAATTGACCAGGCCCTTATTGTAATTCCTCTAACAGCCTTTCTTGACTCCTCTCTTTTTAATGCTAAATATCTCTTCTAAATGATAATGATCATTATCTTCAGTACATTATTTTTGGTAACTCTATCTGTGTGTATTCTTATGGACTCCTTTGTTTGTAGATGTCTCAGGTGGGATACAGGCTTCTGGATGAAAGGACTATAATTGTTCCTTCTATCATCCCCTCCACAGCTGGGCTGTTGCCCACTGATGATAACCAATTCCAGGGGATGACATTATTACTCCTTATGTTGTTTATCCACTGTTGACTTGCCTTTCCAATGAAAATATATCTCTCAACAGTAATGCAGCTCTTCCTGGCTACCACTGTCTTTGTTCCTAGGTAACCTTGACATGTATGCCATAAGGCTCTTTTCAGTATCAAGTCTCTGGGAACATTCAAAAAGTACACCTCCAAATCCCCCGCTCCTGTAAAATCCTACACGGCACCCTTGATGGTGACAGCGCTGGTGGTCAAAACTCTCCTCTGACTGTGTCATGCCTAATTACTTGTGTATTGTCTCTAGAGTTCAATAATACAAGTTATTAATGAGTTAGTATGCCTTTCATATCTAATTTCCCAAGTTAAATTTACATCTGTTGTTATTGGCCACATGTCATAAGTTGATACATGCCATATGTAATATTTTCAGAAAGCTTTGTTAAATGTTGGTTTAAAAAGAATTGGTAGACTCAGTCCACCTCTCCACAACTGAAGTCCCCATGTCCCCAGCAATTCTGTCAGAGTTGACATTAATGAAGCCTGACTCTCCTTTACCATCCTAGCAGAGAAGCCAAGGACTAACTACACTGAAAGTCTTAAAATACACTTTCTTCAGACTCTCCCTATTTTAGTAAAAATATTGCCATGCAGTTTGTACCAGGACACTTAATCGTTGATGATTCCGTGACACTGATGAGAAAACAAAACAAAACAAAAACAAAAACGGAAATGTGAGCTGCTATGTCTTTCTTGGCTATTGTTCTATCTCTGCACCAAAGAAACATTCAGTCCCCTCAGCTGTCTTAGAGATAGAGTCAGGATAGCCCATTCTAGTTGAAGTCTGGTCTCCAAATATTTAGGAGAATGAGGAAATCATTTCACCTCCTGCATCTTTGATGTTGGCTTAGATGCTGTATAAGAGCCTCTGAAATTCAAATTAAAATGATGAAGGGACCAGTGGAGGAAATTTCAGTGTTTTCTTAATAACAAAAATAAGTCGTTTCTTTTCCTTATTGATAACTGATGAACAGAGGCTGACTGAAGCTAAAACAAAGAACGATTGTTTTTTGTTATGATTTTTAGAGTACCTTTTACAGAATTGGTGGTAAATTATCCTGAATCAGTCCAGCAACAGTGTTTGCTATCCCTGCCTGTCAAGGAAAATTCTTCATTACATACTCTAAATGTACTGTTTTCATTGACTGGGCACTGTTATCTCCCACATTTTAAAAATTACATTGCTCTTTAACACAAATGTCCTGGAAAGGGCAGACATCAGACCCTTATTTCTTGGCATTTGCCTGCTGTCTGGTCTCCTAGTTTGATTAGGAGAATCATGTTTTTAAAGGTGCTGTCTTAATTCTCTTCTCATTTCTACTCTACCTTGAATCAATTCATCAGCATTTGACCATAACTATAATTGCAACAGTTTTTTGTTTGTTTGTTTGATCTCTGATAACATGAGTTTTGCATCCTAAAAACAAGTATGTATTTAAAATTATTTCCCGGGAGACCAAAAAGACTATTTTTGTTGTTCATATTTTGCTTTCTTTTGTTCCAGAACAGCCATTTATTTGTGATCAGTATGCTGATTTCTTTTTTTTTTTTTTCCAGATGTTCTACTTTTCACCCTTCATGGTATTCCTACAGGCCCCAAATAGCAGGAGCAAAATAGGCATGAGGTTTTTATTTCTTCTGTGCTAACCATCCACAAAGGATGGGTATCTGTGTGTATCTGTTTATGGAGAATCATCAGTGTTTCTTTTCTTTGTCCAATGTAAGTAAAATGGGTGACTATCAGAATTGTGGATATGTGGTACGACTCAAGACTTGTAGCAAGCTTACTGTGTAAATGTCTACAAACTTTTGGACTATCAGTTTTCTAGTTATGGGAGCCCATGGCTTGATTTTATCACGTAAACAAGTTTGTTGGGGTTGTCTTTAATTGGTTTATGTAAATGGTGCTTTGGAATATTCCCTTAAAACAATTGATACACTACAAATTGTGACTCATTCTTATTTACATTCTTATTTAGTAGTTTCTCTAATGACTGCTTCTAGGCAACATTTTATTAGCCTGGTGTGAGGTACTGAAGGTACTCAGGAGGGAAAAAGATGACACTGACTCCAACACAGTCATTAATTCAGGCGGTTTCCCTTTTAGTTAGTTCAAAATAGGGGAGTTTTGCTAAACCGAGGATTTATTTCCCCGTGCTTCAACACACACATTTAAAATCCCTTAAATAATACAAACATATAAAACCCTAAGCCTCTTTCCTTTTAGAAATACAATCAGAAAACACTACAAAACGGAAATTCCTAGTGTTTGTGAGTTCCTCATACTGAATCTAACAAAGGGGTGAGAGGGACAGTTACTTTGTTATTTTCCAAAAGCTCATTACAAATAATAAAGAAAAAAGATGAAGTGTACTTTTCTATTTCTATTTTTTATTTTTTTTAGATTTTTTTTTTAAATTTATTTTATTTGACAGTGAGAGAGAGACAGTGAGAGAGGGAACACAAGCAGGGGGAGTGTGAGAGGGAGAAGCAGGCTTCCCGCAGAGCAGGGAGCCCGATGCGGGGCTCGACTCCAGGACCCCGGGATCATGACCCGAGCGGAAGGCAGATGCTTAAGGACTGAGCCACCCAGGCGTCCCTGAAGTGTACTTTTCTAAAATGATCTCTGTTCGTTTGTCCCTGGCAATCAGGCACAGGAGTTGAATATATTATAATACAAATTTCATCTCCACTTATCAATTCCCTGGTTTTTTTTAAAGATTTATTTATTTATTTATTTGAGAGAGAGAGAATGAGAGACAGAGCACGAGAGGGAAGAGGGCAGAGGGGGAAGCAGACCCCCCGCTGAGCAGGGAGCCTGATGTGGGACTCGATCCTGGGACTCCAGGATCATGACCTGAGCCGAAGATAGTCGCTTAACCAACTGAGCCACCCAGGCGCCCTGTCGATTCCCTGTTTAACCAGTGGCTGGCTGCGGAAATTTTCAGGGGCAAAGTTACCATGTCTGACTTTGTACAGGGGTTTAAAATATTCTTGCCTGTGTGTGTGTGTGCGCGTGTGCATGTGTGTGCATGTGTGTGTGCGTGTGCATGTGTGTGTGCATGCGTGTGTGCATACACACACGCATGCACATGGGTGTGGATGACTCAATTTTCTTTTTGTCTGAAAAGGAATGAAATGGGAGAGCAAGGAAGAGTTTTGTTTTTCATGTCGCTCATTTAGAGAGGGCTGCCCCAGCGACATGGCGACCATAACCATATAAACACAATATCCCCTTATCAGTTGATTCATTTGAGGAACCCCCCAGGTGAGTTTTAAATCTCTTTTCCTTCAACACTTAACCCCGCGGGCATAAATTGTAGGCTATACCTGCCCAACAGAGTACTAAATTGTTCAGGGGAAAGATAGCATTCTCTTCAAACCGTCAGACTGGCGGCCGCCGTGGCTGCCTCCTTCCACCAGCTCCCGAGGGCGAACGTCTTCAAATTGTGATTACTAGCTTGATGGTGCTCACATTCTAAATCACTTTATGACATCATGTGTGAAAGTAGAATTGTTTTCTTTCTAATCTGCTAACAACACTGGCTCTAAACCTTTGATGAAAATATATTTAAACTGGAAACAACTCCTAATTATTTTAAAGTAATTTGATTCATGTTTTGCTGTTGTTGTTGATGGTGGGCAAGGAATTATGAGTTCATTATATCCTTCAGTAGATATCTCTATGTGTATCCATCCATCTCTCCAGTTATTTAACTTAATTCTGTATGGAAAGTCATGGCTAATCTGGCAAGGGACTACTGAATTTAATGCGTATGAACTAGGTAGCACCCTCCTGATCCCTGACTGCTGAAGAGGACATTCCCAACGGACCTTTACTATTAATGAGTTGGGTGAAGGGGAAGATTTCCACATGATTCTTTTCATAAATCTATCTCCTTCACTAAAAAGCATGATGCTATTATCCCACCATGAGTGACAATTTCAAGCTCTTTCCTTAGCAATGGTGATGGATTTGTGTTAATTCTTTCCTGCTTTCTTTTCCATATGTCTCACCAAGGTGAGACTTACAGTCTTGGTCTTACAATGCATTATTCTAAACAAATGGACCAAATAGACCCTCCTTTTACTGCAGACATGACAAAGGGGACTTGTTCTAACATGTGACTTATGACCTGTACTCACTGCTCTTGCTCTTTTCTGACAATGTTGTATAAAGAAATAAAGAACACAATGAAAAAAGTAAAGAAAATTATGGGAGCTAGAAGGATGCCTATTTATTCAGGTACACAGGAACTATTTATTGAGGGCTTTCAAGTATTTACTATATATTAATAGTCACCAGTTGATAAATCTTTCTACTCGAGACTATGAACTTCTGAAAGCAAAAATTATATGTCTTATTTATATTGATTTATATTGGTATTTCTAGCACTGAACACAGTGTGTAAAACCTGGTGGCTTGATGCATTTCAGCTGAATGAACTGTAGTGTGATTAGGCACCATAAGAATATAATGATTAGCTCTGTGCCTATCATAAATAACACTCCAAGTTAGCATCTAGAATAAAGAGCAAAGGGAAGAAGTGAGAAACTTTATGAGAATAGCTAGTATATGGTGTAAGGCTGATGAATCATTATTTCATTTGTCTTAGCTTGATTTTCTCCAGGAGAAGACCTTGACACAAGGGTTCAAGTACAGTAGCATATTGCTTAGGAGGTAATTCCAGGCAATACTAGAAGGAGGAGGTAGGAAAGTTAGACAGAGAAGGGAAGGCAGCCAATAAAAGGGGACATTATCAAGGAAACTCCCACTGTGGGTAACTGGAGCTTACTCCCAATGGGGAGCTCTGGGAGATGAACAGATACAAACACCTCAGAGTTATGCCTTTTATGGCTAAGGGAGCTAGGGTATCCATGCACTGACTCTTACTACTGGTTGGCTGGGAGTGCTCTTGGCACATGTTAATTCCCTGGCACTTCTCACCTGCTTTATACAATATGGGCTCTGAGGCCAGAGATTATTTTCAGTTGAAGGAATGCCAAGTGTTGGAAGTAGGGTTAGCATGCAGAGTCCAACAGAAAACACATCCCGTTGTCAGTCTTATTTAAGAAATAAACTATTATTTTTTCTTTAAATTTGTGTGTATTATTATTATTACAGTTGACCCTTGAACAACATGGTTTGAACTGTGCAGGCCCACTTGTGCATAGATTTTTTTCCGTAAGGACAGTCCAGTACTATAAATGTTATCTTCTCTTCCTTATGATTTTCTTTTTTTAAAGGTTTTATTTATTTATTTGACAGAGAGAGACACAGCAAGAGAGGGAACACAAGCAGAGGGGAGGGGCAGAAGGAGAAGCAGGCTTCCCACTGAGCAGGGAGCCCAATGCGGGGCTCGATCCCAGGACCCCGGGATCACGACCCGAGCCAAAGGCAGACGCCTAACGACTAAGCCACCCAGGCACCCCTCCTTATGATTTTCTTAATAACATTTTCTTTTATCTGTCTTAGTTTATTGTAAGAATACAGTATATAGTACATATAACTTGCAAAATGTTGTGTTAATAGACTGTTTATGGTATTGGTAAGGCTTCTGGTCAACAGCAGGCTATTAGTAGTCAAGTTTTTGGGGAGTCAAAATTTATACACAGGGTTTCGACTGTGAGGGGGGGGGTCAGTGCCCCAACCCCTGCATTGTTCAAGGGCCAACTGTATTTTCAACAGTTATCTTATTGCTAGAACATAAATACTTTTCCAATTTCTTGGACTTAACTCCTAACTACTTAATAAATGGAATTGTGAGGTATTAATTTTGACTTCAGCACCCACAGAAGTATTACTAAACATTAAGGGTGTCATGAACCAGAAAGTTTGAGAACCACTAACCTACCTCTTCTTTCTATGGGCTGTAGGGGTCTGTAAGAACAGACATACCTTCTGCATGCTAACGTTATTCGGGATTTCAGAAGCAGGAGAAACCTCACATGACTATGCACACGCTGCATCTCGGTATAAATGGCAAACACATATCGTATGTTGATGGGTTCTATACTCCTGGTAACAGAATATGAACTTTATGGAAAATGTGGCCAAAATTTTCCTTATGTTGTCTTGGATTTTCAAACACCCAGGCCCCTTGAATTCAGAAGAGGTTCTCAATTCTTACACTGGCATTTTTGCTCAGATTAAATAAGAAGCTAGTTTTGGCTTGCAATCTTGCTGTTTTTACATTGTCTTTTAACTAGCTTGTAAACAACTGTCTAGCCAGTCACAACAAATGTGCAGGTCACTGTGATAGCTGTTTTTCATCTTCACTGATCCATTCTATAATTCCAAATGTCTCTCTTTCTCTTTTCTACATTTTAATTTTTTTACATTTTATATATTATTGTAAGTCATGAAAATTACTTTTGGAATAGATAAGGAATACATAAAAAACACAGAAATGAATGATTACTAAGAGAATAAAAATGAATATACAACAAATAGGTAAAATATGTATCACAATCTTAATTATTATAGGTATAACATCATAATGCCTACTGAATACTTATCATACATAGACCCAATGTGGTTTACACATATGTATACATTTCATCCTCATAGCACCCTGATGATGTGGATTCTACTCTTACTCCATTTGGGTGTATCTATCCTCTTGCAAATGATTCTGGTGTCCCACTATATGCTCTAGGGTTTTACCATACAATGCATGGATTCCTGACTTCTAAATGCCACACTTTGCTTCTCTTTGCCCAATGACTTTTTTGATAGCTGGAGCTAGGTCTTCCTTCTTTTTTTTTTTTTTTCTTTTTTTTTTTTTTTTTTTTTGTTTTTTTTTTTTTTTTTTTTTTTTTTTTTTTTAAGATTTTATTTATTTGCGAGAGAGAGAATGAGAGACAGAGATCATGAGAGGGAGGAGGGTCAGAGGGAGAAGCAGACTCCCCGCTGAGCAGGGAGCCCGACGCGGGACTCGATCCCGGGACTCCGGGATCATGACCTGAGCCGAAGGCAGTCGC
The DNA here is from genome assembly GCF_002201575.2 of Neomonachus schauinslandi. Taxonomy (NCBI): domain Eukaryota; kingdom Metazoa; phylum Chordata; class Mammalia; order Carnivora; family Phocidae; genus Neomonachus; species Neomonachus schauinslandi. The sequence goes on from NC_058415.1 coordinate 15,376,916, forward strand.
TTAACCAACTGAGCCACCCAGGCACCCTTTAGGTCTTCCTTCTTGCACTGCAGTATGAAAGTACAGGAGAATTAACACAACCCATCGGTGCTGCCCTTCACTACTGTTTCCTCGGATAATGTTCCAAATACCCTAATAGCTCTCAAATCCTTATTTCAGGGTTGGCTTCTGGAAGAACCCAAATGAAGACACATCTGTACATTTGCTTGTACATCCATACACACTTGGATATAAGGCTGCCTTACATTGGAGAAATAAGTAAAATGTATATATTTGGGACTGAGAGAGTCTGATCTCGGCATTCCGTGAAGGACCTCATAAGGGGGAGCAGGTGAATAGAATGGACTTCACCCTAAGGAAGGGCACGAACCATATACACTCAAATTATGACAGGCAGTCGAGTCTATTTCAGTTCTTAGAGAAAACAGAGGAACGGAGAAGTGCCAGCATTGCCCAAAACCATGGCTGTGCAAAAATAAAGTCACTCACCAGATACAGGGATGTAAAAATAAGCAGCCACTTACTGACACTGGATTTTCGCCCATCAGCTGGCAAAAGGATGTGGGGAGACTATTAGTAAATTATTTAAGTCTGATGTGCTCAGATCTGCAATGCTGGCAGCTCTGTTACTGTGGACGGACGGTGGCAGGGGCTGCACCGAGTACTCTCTTCACACCCATGGAAAGCACACCCACACTCCAGCCCATCCACGCTGAGGACAGAAGCCGTGTGGTCTAGGCAAAGCGTGAAGGTGGTCGTCCTGTGTTTAATAGGACTGCAGTTTTTCTTCACTGACAGTAAGCTCAGACGAGAATGAAGTTTCCATCAGATCCCTAATTTACTTTGCTTTGTTTAGCCTTTAAAAATGCTTGATTTTTTGGCTCATTTTCACTATTTGCTCGAAAGATCCTTTTCCTCTCCGATTCTATTTCTATTTTATTGCAATTTAAAATGCTATTTTAACAGTGGTGGTGGTGATAGTGGTGTGTGTGCGCGCGCGTGTGTGTTTTAGAGTAAGCGACAGATATTATTTAATCTATGACTGCTTGAAACTAGTTATGATCTCATTTGACAGCCTGTCCCGAACCGAATGGGAGCTGTGTGCTTCTCCACCAAAGTCATTACAGTGCATGCTGTGAGTGTGAATGTTCATTAGCATATTATGGATCTATAATTTCTGCTTAAAAAAAAAAAAGAAAAAAAACTATGCAAAGCAATTACCCAGCACGATAACAGCTCTGTTTTAAACCTCAATGTCTTCTGCAGTTGCCTTCTTTTTAGTCTACCTTCTCCATACCTCTGGATATTTGTTTTTAACTAAAAAGAAAAACTGGATAGTCCAAGATTTCTGACAGTGGGTTATTTGTACAGAGCTGGCTCACTGTGACAAGAAGGCAGGATGGGTTAGGTGAAGAGGTGAAGCTGAGGCTACTGCTGATCATCTGATATCTCATTAAATAGCTAAAAAGAAATGGAGGTTATGGAAAAGGACTGCTCTTTTTCTTTTCTTTCTTTTTTAGAGAACGAGAGTGCACTCTTGCGTGGGTGCAAGGGGTGGGGGGGGGAGGGAGGAGGGTGAGAGAGAATCTTAAGCAGGCTCCATGCCCAGCGTGGCTCGATCTCATGACCCTGAGATCATGACCTGAGCCAAAATCAAGAGTCAGATGCTTCACCGACTGAGCCACCCAGGCACCCAGGAAAAGGACTGCTCTTGAAGGAGGCAGTAGTCCCGCTGCCATTTACTTGCTGTGTGACTTTGAGCTACTCAATTAGCCTCTCAGAACTTTCTTTATTGTCTGTCAGTAGGATCAATAAGGTCTATCTTGCGGAGTGACTGTGAATAGAAAAACGCAGGCGATATGCGGCAAAAAGCTTTATAAAGAGTTCTGAGCTATACAAATACAAAGTCGTTGCTATCATTACCTGTTTACCAGGTGGCAATCTACAAATTGCTTTAATATGTATTCTTGATTTTGGTGTTTGGAAATGTCCTGCAGAATAGAAAGAGAAACCCCCTACTGTACAGATGAGAACACTGAAGCTCTGTGAAATAAGGTCATGGATCAATTTTACAACTTAAGAAACCAAACAGAAACGCCGCTACTGAATTTAAGATTCAAATTTAAATTCTTTATAAAGTGAATTATTCGTATGTGATTAATAAATACATACATGCACACGCACACACGAAGAGAGACAGACAGAGACAGGGAGAGATTTCTCCAGTGCATTTCATTTGGGGTCCCACCGTGTCCTTTTAAGATCTGCTCAGGTTTTCATCTTCAATCCTGACCTGCCCAAGACTCCCCAAGTTCTACTCGATTTTGTGTTTGCCCTTATCCCTTAATTACGGCTCCTTTCCCACCCTGAGCACGATATGAATCTCTTTTGGTTTTTCCTCACCTTCATCCCCAGTGGCCTGTGAAGATAGCTCAGACTAGAATGTAGGCTCCACGTGGGGAGGGAGAGCATCTCTCATTTTATCCCTGCATCTCCCTCCGGTCTGAAGAAGGGAGAGCTGGGGTGGAGGTAGCTAACATGTAGGAGATAAATAATATATATATATATGTAACATATATATATATTTAATGAATACCTCAAAGTATTCCCTAAGAGAAATTCTAATACCAACTTTCAAAAAGCAATATTTATTGTACATATATTTTTTCACCCCACAACTTATTCAAACTAGATTTAGCAAAATGATAATAGATTCTTAAGCAGACAGTAATGTTTTACCAAAACCATGTTTTAAACTCCTTGACATTTAATGTTACTTCCCTTAAACAGAGCACTCACTCCAAAATCACTGATCATTTTTTTTTTTCATTGCTTTTGTTTCATTTTTTTCTTCGCCCTGGAGATTGCTGTTGTGCTGGGTGTGGGCATATTCTGAAAACTTCATTTAAAAATTAATAAATGTGCTTAATTGGAAAATAAGAACTGCTATGTTTTCATGGGCATTGGGCAGATACTTCCTTGCTAACCTGTATCCCCAGATTCTTTTTCTTTAATGTCACTCTCCGTAGAATTGCTTGATCAACGAAAGCGTGTCTCCTGATGAAAACAGACTGTTCCTCAAAGAACAAATTAAGGACTTTCAGTCCTGGAGGTAAAACACTGTGAGTTCATCATGCAGTGCTGTAAAACAAAAGTGTTATGTGCCTGGCAACTCTGCCACACAATCAACAGGAAGCCTGAAATGCTGAGATGGGCTGATTTGCACATTTTCATCAGTTACTTGCAAGTGCAATCAAAATAAACCAATCGGGTTTTAAGACTTCTTGCCATGACTCAGCCTCTTGGATTTTTTTTTTTTCCCTTTAACAAATCATTTATTTTGCATTAAATGGATGTGTGGATTTTTTTAAAGCCATTTCAAATTCCAAGTTCTGTCTGAGGGTACAAGGGTACTTTAATGAGAAAGACTTCTCAAAGGGCACTGTGGTATAAGGCACACAACTGAGGAATTACAATCTCTTCTTAATTCCTCCATGTCCTTCTCTCTTTTTTTTTTTTTTTAAAGATTTATTTATTTATTTGAGAGAGTGAGAATGAGAGAGAGCACATGAGAGGGGGGAGGGTCAGAGGGAGAAGCAGACTCCCTGCCGAGCAGGGAGCCCGATGCGGGACTCGATCCAGGGACTCCAGGATCATGACCTGAGCCGAAGGCAGTTGCCTAACCAACTGAGCCACCCAGGCGCCCCTTCTCTCTTTTTCTTTGTCATTTTCCCCACCCTTCTGTCTTCAGCCTTTGCTCTCCCTTATTCTCTTTTTCCTTAGTCTCCAGTTCAAATTTTGTCCACAGTGAATGAATGCTTATGGAAAAATTTAAAGTCAGATACGCACTGATCTCTTGGTAAATCACTTTTATTCATTCAACAAATATATATACATATATATATATTTAGCAACAACTGTGTACTAAGTACTCTGTTAGGAGGAATCATGATTTTCTGTAAGCCACAGTCCTTAAAAGGAATTATTTAAGTGACTGTCTCTTAAATAAAGTTGTTACTCTAAGTAAAATGCATACCAAAAATTCATAACCCACACTTTTCACTAAATTCTATATGCCAGTGTGAGTGGTGAAGACCCACCCCTGTAAGTTTAAAGAATATAAAGTGGCTAGATGAGACATGGAAATTCATATCAAGTTCATCATTTCTGAACTAGGAATCAGAAGATTTAACAATTGCTTAATTTATCTGAATTAGAGTTAATATATTCACAATTTTATACCTCATTTTCGGCCTCCATTCATGAAGGGGTCTATCTTGACTTTTTAGACTGACCCAGAGGCGTGACTGCTTTGAGACTCAGTGCCTGGATCAGAGTCATACATGCTTTGCTTCCATGTGTTTTAGATTTGCTAAGATATTACGTACTGTAAACCTCAGCCACAACACTGAAAAGGTATTCCTACATATAGTCAGTTCACGGTCAACAGATATCCCTGTGTCCTTCCAGGTGTTTCTGTCACTCAGCACCCTGAGGGAAATCCCTGGGTCCTATGCTATAAATTCATCTACTAGGGACCACTCTGAAGAATAAGCTCTTATTATGGACTAGGTCTCAGAATAAAGTGATCGATTCATAAATGAAGTTACGAGTTCAAAATGTGATTCGTAAATGAATTATGGGTTGAATTGTGCTTCCCCTCCTTAATTTACATGTTGAAGTCATAATCTGCCACACCTCAGAGTGTGACTTATTTGGAAATAGGGTCTTTGCAGATGTAAATTATTTGAGATGAGGTCATACCAGAGTAGGGTGGGCCTCTAGTCCCATATGACTGGTGTCCTTACAAAGAGCATGTCTCTATGTTTGGACATAGAGACAGACCCTCAAATAGGGAAAAAGCCAAGTGGAGGTTGGAATCATTCTGCCACAAGACAAGGAACTATCAGAAGCTAGAAGAGAGGTCTGGGATAGATCCTTCCCTAGAGTCTTCAGAGAGTATGGCCCCATGAACACACTGATCTTGGACTTCGGCCTCCAGAACTATGAGACAATAAATGTGTGTTGTTTAAGCCACTAAGTTTGTGGCACTTCATGATGGCAGCCCTAGAAAACTAATACAGTTAGTATTTGAGCCATCTTTTCTCTTAAATGAAAAAGATGAACTAATACAGCAAGAAGTGTATGGTACCCTTCACAACTGTCCTATCAGGACACTTTAGTGCATTTATAGTCTCTCAGAAGCACTGCTCAGAAACAGGAATGAGGTAAGGACTTGAACCTACTAATTTAAGAATAAATCAGGGTGCTAACACTGGATGTCTTTAGGGAATTTAGATTGATAATTTATCTCCAGCAGATGAAAAATGATAAAAAGCATTCAAGGTAGGTTCATTAAGTCTGAAACCAAAATCCTTCAGCGAAGTTTATGAATAGCCCCCGAACCCTTGAGTGTTTTAATCTCCATTTATGCTGCAGAGGTAGCTGTAAGATAAGTAAAATCTCTGGCAGCCAGGACCTTATTGATTATGCATCAGCAAAGGCTGCAAGATTTTATTTGCTCTCCCAAGTGGATGGTGAGAGCCTCATTCTAACAACATGCCCGCGCACAGCTAAATGAATCGAGCTTTTTAAAAAAGTTGACAATACAAAAAAGAGATGCAGAGCCACATTTAAATGTCTAAGAACACATCTTTGAAAATAAAATACAACAAGAAAACCTAGGCCACCAACATCTTCCACTATGCAGGGAAACAATGCAAACAACTACAGTGGTTTGAGAGAAAATAATAGAGAACGAAATAGAGCAAAACAAGAAAAAAATGTGGAAATTTAATGAATGACGTTAATAAAAGTATTGTTATGTGGAAAAAATCTGACATTTCCATATTTTAACTACAGTACCAAACTGACCTTGGAACATGTTTGTATAGATCAATGCAAAACTAACGCCTTTAATCTTAAGTATGCCAATTGCTTTCTCCAAGCACTTAGTATATGATATTATTTAATATTTATGCATACTTCTTTAGTTGGATTTTCTTATTATTTCATTTTGCAGATAGGTAACCTGAAGCTTAGAGAAGCTTAGAAGTTTAGTATCGCCCTAGGGCCAAACAACTAACTCGCTGCAGGTTAGATCCATGCTCCAAACCAGTGCTCTGAGGCAATTTAATGTCCCTTCCAAGACTGGCCATTTTTCAATGAAGAAAAATTAAAAAAGAACATACTTAGTATCTGTAGTAATTTCCATAGCACTACTAAACTGATTAATCACTATAACAGTGGTGTAAACCTAAGAATTTAGATTTTTCACCTCAAATCACCTAAGGGTCAAATGATTGATCTCTACCTAATTCAGTTCAGAGAACATGTGTCTTAATGTTGTTATTCATTATCATGGAAGAAATGGGAAAATTCTCCAATCCATAGGAGTCAGTGACTAGGAAGAGTGCTTTGGAAACACTTTCCTGTAATGCTATCTCCACAGGTAAGAACCTTGGCTTTCCTGTGTCCCTGGAAAGAACGAGAGTAAGATCTGGAGTTTGAGGCTATGAATCATTTCTTATGTATATCGGACGAAGCTTTAATTTTTGGTTGCCAAAAACGAAATGGTCTCGTTGGGGAAGTACTGCCAAGTTGGACGCCTGTCATAGTTTTGCTTTCCTTGGTATTATTAGACATGGGTGCTATCACCAATCTGTTTCAACAGGGCCTACAGCAAACCATTTCTGATAAGATCCCTGGTCTTAATGAATTGTACATAGCCTTGCTTTACCTTGTTCTAGAAGGGGGAAAGAATATCTCCTTTAAAACAAATGGGAAGCTGATGTTAGCAATTTGAATTGATTCTTTAGCTTTAAAAATGTGTCTTCTCAAAATGCCCTCAAAAAAAAAAGCAGAAATGAGACCATGCATGAAATCCAAACATATATACAGAGACAGGAAGTTAGCAAGTCAAGTGTTTCCCACACTGCCCATTCATGGGTTAGTTACCTTTAAGATATTTACTATATCTGCATGCCACAAATATTATTGTTTGCTGTATTTTAAAAAATTGTCTATTTTTCTTTAACAACCTAAGGAAAAATATCTTTCTTTTTAAGATTTTATTTTATTTTCTTTTAAAGCTTTTGTTTATTTATTTGATAGAGAGAGATACAGCGAGAGAGGAACACAAGCAGGGGAAGTGGGAGAGGGAGAAGCAGGCTTCCCACAGAGCAGGGAGCCTGATGCGGGGCTCGATCCCAGGACCCTGGGATCATGACCTGAGCCAAAGGCAGATGCTTAACGACTGAGTCACCCAGGCGCCACCTAAGATTTTATTTTTAAGTAATCTCTACACCCAGCATGGGGCTTGAAATCACGATCCCGAGATCAAAAGTTGCATGCTCCTCCGAATGAGCCAGCCAGGCATCCCAGGAAAAATATCTTTAAAATTCATAGGTTTTTTTTTTTTTTTTTTGAGTTTTAATTTTTTTAAATTCTTATGTTAATCTAAAATTCATAGGTTTTTATATATGTTATGACATGAAATATATTGCTATTAAAACAAAACAATATGCAATTCAGTACCACTTAATGTCATTGGCCTTAATTTTAACTCACTGCGAAATGTGTGGGCTTAAAGGTGTCAAGAAAACAATAGTTGGCCTCTCCATCCTACCCAGTCCCTCGCCCAACACCACCTCAGTTGGAAAGCAAATTAAACTAAGAGCTCTTCCAGAACTCCGATCTGCCAACTGCTTGTTCAGTTATTTCTATACCGTGTGAGTCTCACGCCATCTCAGGAGTCATTTCAAAATCCTAAGGAAATTAACCCTAAGTTGTTGCTTTCATTCGTCTCTACCTTCCCCTGCCACAATCTTTACGTGGGACTGTCTCTGAATACCCTATCACCACCATGGTTGCTTTCTCCACTAGTCCTTCCTAAAAGGTATGTCTTGTAGGAAAAATGATGTTCCCTTTCTGTTCTCCAGAAACAGTTTCTTCCAAATGACTTACAGTATTCCATATCATTACAGCTCTGCAGCTGATATAGTGAAGCTTTTTTTTTTTGCCTAGTTGAAACCATATCCTATCCAAGTAAGTTATTGTTCTTTGGGTCAAAGCTATTGTTCTTTCGGTCAACATATTTCACGGGTCCCATTTTTGCCACCAAAGTTTGTGCTGGGCAACAGTTTCTCATAGTAAAGTAGATAGGCTATTAAGTTTTACAGGTCCAGGGTCAAATCTCAGTTTCTCAAAATTTTAGTGAAAATGAGGAAAGTCATTAAAAGAATAACCAAATAAGTCCATAAAAACAAAAGACTGATGGGGGAGAAAAGTTGTGAGGCAGAGGGGCGAGTGGAAACTGGTCTGGTAGAGCACAGAAAATAATGGAGATATAAGTTAGCAAGAGATTTTTAGATTTTTATTGTAATCAATCTTTATTGATTTTTAGAAAAGCAATATTTAAAGTCAATAAGTATACACTTGGAATTCTAAAAAAGATAGAAAAGAAAATAGGAGTAGAAAATAAGTTGAGGATACTAGTTAGAAACTAGTATCTCTAGCTAAAAGGGAAAGGAGATGCAATAGGGGAGAAGAGATAAGCAAATTGTACTATTTTGACTCTGACTGAATACTAAATGACTCTACACTTGAGTGCTGGAGGAACATGTAACAGGGCTGGGGGCCTGTGGACGTAGAGAGGCCAGTTAAGAATGGGGATCATGTAGCCAGGGCAGACTCCATGGACAGAGTGGCTTTCAGGTAAACACATAAAGGGGATAGAGGAAGGTCACATATGTATCTGAGGAAGGCAATTCCAGGCAAGAGGAAAGGCCATGAATGGGAGATGGGCTTCCCATGTTTAAGAAACAGCAACTAGGTTGGTGTGGCTGGAATGGAGGTGAGGGGTGGGAGAAGCTGAAGGTAAAGACAAACTCTGTTAGTCTTATATGGACATGTTAGGAATCGAGCTTGATTTTTTTCTTCCATTAGGATCAGTTGTTGTCCCCCTCCCTGCACCAACAAGCTACCTCAGTCATTTTTTCAAGTAGAATTTGGTGGGCAGACTGTTTAAGCAATGCATTGTTGATTATCTCCAGCCAAAGGGGAAATTGACTATAGCTTGCCACTCTCATTACTTCTCCTTAAAGGCATGCCCTTGAGATCCCTTCTTTAATATCTTAAAGTTTTTTTTGTTTGTTTGTTTGTTTGTTTTAATTTTCTTCCCTCTCTTGAATCACATAGTTTTCCTAGAGTTTTTCTAGTTTTTAACAACTAATAACTAATAAGAGGCTGCAACTAACCATTAGTCTATAAGCATATTTTATTTAGTATCATGGCTCAGTGCTTAAACAAACATTTTCTCAATATACGATACAGCTGATTTCACACAATATTTCCCTTGAATTTCTAGCTTCCAGTGAATAATAGGAATCTTTGGCAACACTGGGCGTATAGTCCCACCGGCTACTTAATTGGAAATGAGTCATATGGCTGTCCTTTGTTCTGAACATGACTCCTACAGTCCTGCTTTTCCTACTGCCTCTAACTCCTGGAATGCTTTACTTATTCATATATTCTCTCCTAAAGACATTTGAGCTTTCCAACTCAATCTACTAGACAGACAGAGTAGATTAAAGTCTCAACCTCTCACATAATAAACTGGAACATTTTATGGTTTGAACATTCATAGGAACATTCTATGGAGAGTCAATCTGAATCGTTTTGAACATCAGACCCTTTTATTGGAAGAAAAAATTATCTGGGGAAAACAGCCTCTTGTAGTGTTAGCACCACAATGAGATATCACCTCACACCTGTTAGAATGGCTACTATCAAAAAGACAAGAGATAATAAGTAGTGGTGAAGTTGTGGGGGAAAGGAACCTCTGTTGGTGGGAATGTGAATTGGTTAACAACTGTGAAAAACAGTATGGAGGTTCCTCAAGAAATTGAAAACAGAAATACTGTAGGATCCACTTTTATCTATCTACACAAAGGAAACAAAACGAGGATCTTGAAGAGATATCTGCACTCCCATTTTCGTTTTAACACTATTCTCAATAGCCATGATATGGAAACAAACTAAGTGTCCATGAATGGATAAAGTGTATGTACACAAAGGAATATTCTTCAGTCATGAGAAAGAAGAAAATCCTGTCATTTACAAGAACATGGATGGACCTCAAGGGTATTATGGTAGTTACGACAGACAGAGAAAGATAAATACTACATGATGTCACTTATATGTCGAATCTAGTAAGACCGAACTAATAGAAATGAAGAGTAGAATGGTATTACCAGGAGCTGGGGGGTGAGGGAAATGGGGAGGTGTCAGTGAAAGAGTATAAACTTCCAGTTATAAGACAAGTTCTTGGGATCTAATGTACAGCTTGGTGATCATAGTTAATAATACAGTATTACATACTTGAAAGTTGCTGAAAGAGTAGATCGTAAATATTCTCACCACAAAAAAGAAATGGTATTTGAGAGGAAGAGCAAGATGGCGGAGGAGGAGAAGACCTAAATTTCATCTGGAGGCAGGAATTTGGCTAGATAGGTATCAAACCATTCTGAACGCCTACGAACTCAACAGAAGATAGAAGAAAAGAATAGCAGCAACTCTCTGAACAGAAAAGTGACCACTTTCTGGGAGGTAGGATGTGTGGAGAAGTGAATCCGCGGCAATATACAGAAAGATAGACTGTGGGGGGATGGAGCCTCCGTCAGCCGCTACCAGCAAGTGACAGAGCAGTGGAGCACAAAATCGGAACTTTTAGAAGTTGGCTCCGCTGAGGGATGTCGCTCTAGTGGCTAAGCGGGGGGTAGAACCCTTGCTGAGACAGTGTGGTCTCAGGACCCTCTGGGTCAAAAAAAGACCGGGGGGGCGCCTGGGTGGCTCAGTTGGTTAAGTGACTGCCTTCGGCTTAGGTCATGATCCTGGAGTCCCGGGATCGAGTCCCGCATCGGGCTCCCTGCTCGGCAGGGAGTCTTGCTTCTCCCTCTGACCCTCCCCCCTCTCATGTGCTCTCTCTCATTTTCCCTCTCTCAAATAAATAAATAAAATCTTTAAAAAAAAAAAGACCAGGGGTGCCTGAGTGGGGCAGAGCTCCCAGGTATCAGAGCGGGGAAGCAGGCTGCAAAGACGGAGACGAGGAGTGGGCTCTCAGCTCGGGGTTGCCATTAACCATGATCAGTGGCACAGTCGGGCCACTGCTCCTCCAGGAGGGACCCAACAAGCAGCAGATCCAGGGAGACTCCCCTTCCTCCCCCAGGAAGAGTGGCACGGGAGCACACCACAGGAATCTGCTGGGTTTGGAGACTCCAAATGGGGCGGTGTGCCAGAGAAAGAAACGCTCGGTCACAGGCCAGGTGAGCACGAGTGAGCCGGAGACCGGTGAGACGGGAGTGACTGCTTTTCTCTGGGGGCAAACTGAGGAGTGGGGACTCGAGTTCTCAGGTCCTCCGGGGTGGAGATTGGGAGGCCGCCATTTTCACTCTTGTCCTCCAAAGCTGTACAGAAAGCTTGCTGGGAACAAAAGCTCCCAAGAGCAAACCCAAGCAGATTCCTTACCCCGGCCCCCGGCAAGGGCAGAGCAATTCCACCTCTGGGAAAGACATTTGAGAACCACGACAACAGGCCCCTCCCCCAAAGATCAGCAAGAAAAGCCAGCCAAGACCAAGTTTACAGATCAATAAGAATGGCAGAACTCCAGCGCTAGGGGAATACAGCACAGAGAACTCATGGCTTTTTCCCCCCTGATTCTTTAGTCTTTCAAAGTTAATTTTTTTAATTTTCTTTTTTTTTCCTTTTTCTCTTTTTCAGCCAACACCCTTTATCAATCCCTTTCTTTAAAACTTTTTTATTTTTCATTTTTAGAGTCAAAAACTATCCCTTCATTGTAGTTAACCTTATTTTTGGTATATATATATATATATATATATATATTGTTTTCTCTTTAAAATTTTGGGATACAGTTTCTTCTAACAGACCAAAATACACCCTAAATCTCTAGTGTATAGCTTTGTTTTAGTCTCCTGCCTGATCACATTCTCTCCCTTTTTTTTTTTAAATTTCTCTTATTTCTTTTTTCAAACAACTTCTTACCGTATCAATTCCTTTTATAAAATCTTCTATAATTTTCATCTGTACAATCATATTCCATCACTTCATCATATTTACCTTTATTTTTATACATATGAAAGCTTTTCTTTCTTTAAAATTTTGGGAGGCAGTTTCTTCTAACAGACCAAAATACGCCCAAAATCTAGTATGTGGCATTGATCTATTAACCAGCCTGATCATATCTGATCATATTCTTTTTTTTTCTGGGGTCGTTGTTACCCTTTTAGCATTTCGTTGTCTCATTCATCTATTGTCCTCTGGACAAAATGAAAAGACAGAAAAACTCACCCCCCCCCAAAAAAACAAGAGGCAGTACCAACTGCCAGGGAACTAATCAATACAGAAATTAGTAAGATGCCGGAACTAAAGTTCAGAATGACAATTATAAAGATACTAGCTGGGCTTGAAAAAAGCATGGACGATACTAGAGAAAAACTTTCTGGAGAAATAAAAGAACTAAAATCTAACCAAGTCGAAATCAAAAAGGCTATTAATGAGGTGCAATCAAAAATGGAGTCTCTAATTGCTAGGATAAATGAGGCAGAAGAGAGAATTAGTGATATAGAAGACCAAATGATGGAGAATAAAGAAGTTGAGAAAAAGAGAGATAAACAACTACTGGATCACGAGGGCAGAATTTGAGAAATAAGTGATACCATAAGATGAAACAATATTAAAATAATTGGGATCCCAGAAGAAGAAGAAAGAGAGAGAGAGGCAGAAGTTATATTGGAGCAAATTATAGCAGAGAACTTCCCTAATTTGGGGAAGGAAACAGGCATCAAAATCCAAGAGGCAAAGAAAAACCCCTCAAAATCAATAAAAACAGGTCAACACCCCAATATCTAACAGTAAAAATTACAAGTCTCAGAGACAAAGAGAAAATCCTGAAAGCAGCTTGGACAACAGGTCTGTAACCTACAATGATAGAAACATTAGATTGGCAATAGACCTATCCACACAGACCTGGCAGGCCAGAAAGGACTGGCATGATCTATTCAGAGCAATAAATGAGAAAAATATGCAGCCAAGAATACGATATCCAGCTAGGCTGTCACTGAAAATAGAAGGAGAGATAAAAAGCTTCCAGGACAAACAAAAACTAAAAGAATCTGCAAACACGAAACCAGCCCTACAAGAAATATTGAAAAGGGTCCTCTAAGCAAAGAGAGAGCCTAAAAGTAACATAGACCAGAAAGGAACAGAGACAATATACGGTAACAGTCACCTTACAGGCAATACAATGGCACTAAATTCCTATCTTTCAATAGTTACCCTGAAGGTAAATGGGCTAAATGCCCCAATCAAAAGACACAGGGTATCAGATTGGATAAAAAAACAAGACCCATCAACATGCAGTCTGCAAGAGACTCATTTTAGAACCAAAGACACCTCCAGATTTAAAGTGAGGGGGTGGAAAACCATTTACCATGCTAATGGACACCAAAAGAAAGCTGGGGTGGCAATCCTTATATCAGACAAATTAGATTTTAAACCAAAGACTATAATAAGAGATAAGGAAGGACACTATATCATACTTAAAGGGTTTATCCAACAAGAAGATCTAACAATTGTAAATATCTATGCCCCTAATATGGGAGCAGCCAATTATATAAGGCAATTAATAACAAAAGCAAAGAAACACATTGACAACAATACAATAATAGTAGGGGACTTTAACACCCCTGTCACTGAAATGGACAGATCATCTAAGCAAAAGATCAACAAGGAAATAAAGACTTTAAATGACACACTGGACCAAATGGACTTCACAGACATATTCAGAACATTCCATCCCAAAGCAAGAGAATACACATTCTTCTCTAGTGCCAACTGAACATTCTCCAGAACAGATCACATCCTAGGTCACAAATCAGGTCTCACCCGGTACCAAAAGACTGGGATCATTCCCTGCATATTTTCGGACCACAATGCTCTGAAACTAGAACTCAATCACAAGAGGAAAGTCGGAAAGAACTCAAATACAAGGAGGCTAAAGAGCATCCTACTAAAGAATGAATGGGTCAACCAGGAAATTAAAGAAGAATTAATAAAATTCATGGAAACCAATGAAAATGAAAACTAACTGTTCAAAATCTTTGGGATGCAGCAAAAGCGGCTAAGAGGAAAGTATATAACAATAAAAGCCTTTCTCAAGAAACAAGAAAGGTCTCAAATACACAACCTAACCCTACACCTAAAGGAGTTGGAGAAAGAACAGCAAATAAAGCCTACACCCAGCAGGAGAAGAGAAATAATAAAGATCAGAGCAGAAATCAATGAAATAGGAACCAAAAGAACACTAGAACAGATCAACGAAACTAGGAGCTGGTTCATTGAAAGAATTAATAAGATTGATAAACCCCTGCCCAGACTTATCAAAAAGAAAAGAGAAATGACCCAAATAAATAAAATCATGAATGAAAGAGGAGAGATCACAACCAACACCAAAGAAATAGAAACAATTATAAGAACATATTATGGGGAACTATGTGCCAGCAAATTAGATAATCTGGAAGAAATGGATGCATTCCTAGAGATGTATCAACTACCAAAACTGAACCAGAAAGAAATAGAAAACCTGAACAGACCCATAACCACTAAGGAAATTGAAGCAGTAATCAAAAATCTCCCAACAAACAAAAGCCCAGGGCCAGATGGCTTCCCAGGGGAATTCTACCAAACATTTAATGAAGAATTAATACCTATTCTTCTGAAACTGTTCCAAAAAATAGAAATGGAAGGAAAACTTCCAAACTTGTTTTATGAGGCCAGCATTACCTTGATCCCCAAACCAGCCAAAGACCCCATCAAAAAGGAGAATTACAGACCAATATCCCTGATGAACATGGATGCAAAAATTCTCACCAAAATACTAGCCAATAGATCCAACAGTACATTAAAAGGATTATTCACCATGACCAAGTGGGATTTATCCCTGGGCTGCAAGGTTGGTTCAACATCCGCAAATCAATCAACGTGATACAATACATTAATAAAAGAAAGAACAAGAACCATATGATCCTCTCAACAGATGCAGAAAAAGCATTTGACAAAGTACAGCATTCTTTCTTGATTAAAACTCTTCAGAGTATTGGGATAGAGGGTACATACCTCAATAGCATAAAAACCATCTATGAAAAACCCACAGCGAATATCATTCTCAATGGGGAAAAACTGAGAGCTTTCCCCCTAAGGTCAGGAACACGGCAGGGATGTCCACTCTCACCACTGCTATTCAACATAGTATTGGAAGTCCTAGCCACAGCAATCAGACAACAAAAAGAAATAAAAGACATCTGAATCGGCAAAGAAGAAGTCAAACTCTCACTCTTTGCAGATGATATGATACTTTATGTGGAAAACCCAAAAGACTCCACCCCAAAACTGCTAGAACTCATACAGGAATTCAGTAAAGTAGCAGGATATAAAATCAATGCATAGAAATCAATGGCATTCCTATACACCAACAATAAGACTGAAGAAAGAGAAATTAAGGAGTTGATCCCATTTACAATTGCACCCAGAACCATAAGATACCTAGGAATAAATCTTACCAAAGAGGCAAAGGATCTGTACTCAGAAAACTATAAAATACTCATGAAAGAAATTGAGGAAGACACAAAGAAACGGAAAAACGTTCCATGCTCATGAATTGGAAAAACAAATATTGTGAAGATGTCAATGCTACCTAGAGCAATCTACACATTTAACGCAATCCCTATCAAAATACCATCACCTTTTTTCAAAGAAATGGAACAAATAATCCTAAAATTTGTATGGAACCAGAAAAGACCCCGCATAGCCAGAGGAATGTTGAAAAAGAAAAGCAAAGCCGGCGGCATCACAATTCCGGACTTCCAGCTCTATTACAAAGCTGTCATCATCAAGACAGCATGGTACTGGCACAAAAACAGACACATAGATCAATGGAACAGAATACAGAACCCAGATGGACCCTCAACTCTATGGTCAACTCATCTTCGACAAAGCAGGAAAGAATGTCCAATGGAAAAAAGACAGTCTCTTCAACAAATGGTGTTGGGAAAATTGAACAGCAGAAGAATGAAACTGGACCATTTCCTTATACCATACACAAAAATAGACTCAAAATGGATGAAAGACCTAAATGTGAGACAGGAATCTATCAAAATCCTTGAGGAGAACACAGGCATCAACCTCTTCGACCTCAGCCACAGCAAATCCTTCCTAGAAACATCGCCAAAGGCAAGGGAAGCAAGAGCAAAAATGAACTATTGGGACTTCATCAAGATAAAAAGCTTTTGCACAGCAAAGGAAACAGTCAACAAAACCAAAAGACAGCCCACAGAATGGGATGCAAATGTCAGAGAAAGGGCTAGTATCCAAAATCTATAAAGAACTTATCAAACTCAACAGCGAAAGAACAAATGATCCAATCAAGAAATGGACAGAAGACATGAACAGACATTTTTCCAATGAAGACATCCAAATGGCCAACAGACACATGAAAAAGTGCTCAACACTGCTTGGCATCAGGGAACTCCAAATCAAAACCTCAGTGAGATACCACCTCACACCAGTCAGAATGGCTAAAATTAACAAGTCAGGAAATGACAGATTTTGGTGGGGATGTGGAGAAAGGGGAACCCTCCTACACTGTTGGTGGAAATGCAAGCTGGTGCAGCCACTCTAGAAAGCAGTATGGAGGTTCCTCAAAAAGTTGAGAATAGAGCTACCGTATGACCCAGCAATTGCAGTACTGGGTATTTACCCCAAAGATACAAATGTAGGGATCTGAAGGGGCATTTGCACCCTGATGTTTATAGCAGCAATGTCCACAATAGCCAAACTATGGAAAGAGCCAAGACGTCCATCGACAGATGAATGGAAAAGAAGATGTGGTATATATATATACAATGGAATATTATGCAGCCATCAAAAAAAAAAAAAGCCCTAAATCTTGCCACTTGCCACTATGTGGATGGAACTAGAGGATATTTTGCTAAGCAAAATAAGTCAATCAGAGAAAAACATGTATCATATGATCTCACTGATATGAGGAATTCTTAATCTCAGGAAACAACCTTAGGGGTTGCTGGAGTGGTGGGGGGTGGGAAAGATAGGGTGGCCGGGTGATAGACAATGGGGAGGGTATGTGCTATGGTGAGTGCTGTGAATTGTGTAAGACTGATGAATCACAGACCTGTACCTCTGAAACAAATAATACATTTTATGTTAAAAAAGAAAAAGAAGATAGTAGTAAGGGAAAAATGAATGGGGAGAAATTGGAGGTGGAGACGAACCATGAGAGACTATGGACTCTGAGAAACAAACTGAGGGTTCTGGGGGGGGGGCATGGGTTAGCCTGGTGATGGGTATTAAGGAGGGCATGTATTGAATGGAGCACTGGCTGTTACACGCAAACAATGAATCATGGAACACTACATCAAAAACTAATGATGTAATGTATGGTGATTAAGATAACATAATAAAATAAAATAAAATTAAGAAAAAGAAATGGTATTATGTGATGTGATGGAAGTGTTAGCTAATGGTGGTAATCATTTTATAATATGTAAAATTTTCAAATCAACATGTTGTACACCTAAGACTATAATGCTATCTGTCAATTATAATATCAATAAAGCCGTTAAAATACATCTTGAAATTGCTAAGACTTAACCCAACAAAGTCTTTTTTTTCCCCCTGGAAATTCTGATGCTGTTTGCAGGACTGTCCAAGGCAATTAACTTCTATCTAGCTTTTCAGGAGTCCCATTGTCCTACAACTAGTTATGCTTCTAGGTCAACAAGGGTAGTATAGCTTCAGCAATAGGTAAGAGATTCTTAAAAGTTAAACTAGAATTATCAGACAAAAGAGTACCCAGTTAATTTTGAACTTCAGATTAACAATGAATAACTTTTTCAGTATCAATGTGTCCCAAATATTACTTGGCACATACTTATCTAAAAATGTTTTAATTTACCAAAAATTCAGATTTAACTGGGTATCTTGTATTTTTATTTGCTGAATCTGGCAATCTTATATCAAACCTGCTTTTAGGTATCTAAGCCTAGAAGTGACATACTTCTTTTCTGCTCACAATCATTTGGTTAGAACTACTATGTGGTCCCAACCCAAGTTCAAAGGAGCCTGGGAAATTTGGAGAAATGGATTATTTGGTGAGCATTTTTGTATTTTTCCATGGCTTTAGGGAGAAATTATAGAAGTTTTAGGATGAAAAGAGTATCTGATAACATTTAGTCCAAGTACTTACTTGTTTTACTGACAAGGGAACTAAACCCAGAGAAGTACAGGAATGTTTCCATTTTATACTGCTATTTAGTGACTGGGGGTGAATGCCATGTGAACTGACTCACAGTCTAGGATTCCCTCCATTATATGGCATGGTTTCTCCCGACCTTCTTTGAGATGAGCATACAGCTTATTTTCATAATAAATGTCTGAATCATACACATGTATGGGAAACCTTTTCGCACTTAGTGCTCCCTTGGGACTTAGAGGCCTAACACAAAGCCTAAAGAAGCTTGCCTAAAGTAGAATCCAAAATAATCTCTTGTCAGCACAATTAGAAGGGAAATACTGTTGACGTGAAGTTACAGGATATAGAAAGATCGAGGGAAACCTTTCAGTTTCATATGAAAACATTCAACTTTTTCCTTTTTTTCCTCCTCTTTTCCCCCTTTTCCTAGGAAATCAGAGTCCCAGCTACATTGCTGGAAATGCATTAAGTGATGGCCTAATCAGTGGCGAGGGATGGTCTGAGGTCTGCTTCCGTGAGTGACAAGCTGGCTCGAAAGGCATTTAAGCATCTTCCAGCCATTTCACCCAGCTGATTGTAATGATTGTTGATTGTAATGATTTTTGAGCCATTCTATGTTATGAGAAATGTCAAAATCTGTATTGTCCAAGAACTCACACATTTGAAAAAAAAGGGGGGTGTGTATGGGATGTGGAGGTGGAGATAAACCACGAGTTGTGGGCAGTAGCTAATCTAATAGCTACATTTTTTCTCTGATAGATTGAAGTGGCTCTTTATCACTGCCAACCACTCCCCAGTGCTTTTGCCTCCCCTCCTTTTCTTCCCCCACATCATCACTTCGTGTTGATTATTGCGACTGCAGAGTTTTATTTGTGAAGTGCTTTGTCATTTGTACGAGCAGAAAGGTCACCATTTGCAGCACTTCCAGGGTAGAACATCCCCGTATTGGTGCCATGCAAATTGTTTCTCACAAATACTGTGAAAGGTAGGAGCTATCAAAACATTTGGCAGATAGCCACAGTAAAAAATGCATCTTCTCTCTATCTCTGTACATGTACATATCTGAAACAAAGTTTCTTGAAATAGCAGGCTTGCTTGGATAATACACTGACATTAGCCTTTTCTATTTTATGTTTCTCTTCTATTTTGTTTTGTTCTATTCTATGAAAAATGCTTCTAGTATATTACATTGATTTCATGACTCAATGAGGGTCTGGACTCATATTTTCCAAAACATTGAGGGAGGCATGCTTCCCTGACTGCCCTCTAGAACACCCCAGAAACTTGTGTTTGATCAAGAGTACTTGGAGGACTGGAGTTGAAGTTCTTTGGGTTCTCCTTATACTTGCATATTTAAAAGATGATAATAAATTTACTTGTGGATGTGGTAAGCATCAGAGTTTCTAGAACTGTACCTTATTCTTTCATGTTTTATTTCTCCATTCTCATATCTTCTTGTATGCATTTCATTCCTCTAGATATGCATTTTATTTTTAGACAATGTGAAATCATTTTAGTTGTTTTGCAAAGCACAATTCTAAGCACCGAGGCAGTTTTGATAATAATGGTAAGCATTCGGTGAAAGTTATTTTGGTTTTGATATATATTCCTCTGCTAAGTTAACATGCTTTGTTTACCCAGTCCTAAAAATATTTTGAGTTTTGATCTGTACACACATACATACACATAAATTGTGTATCTATGTATGTATTTGTGTTTATTATAAATTTCACAATAAAATTTAATGAAATAATTTATTCAGTTTTCAAAAACACATACAATACTAAAAATGAGATCATCCTGGGAGAAACAATAAACCCAGGAAATGGTTTAATATGCACAAAGTGTACATCAGTATGTTTGCTTCAGGGAAACAACAAAAGTGGGTCTAAAGCCTTTTTAATAGCCAATGGGAAGCTAAGGACATGATTAACTTGCTTGTTTTTCTTTCTTATGATTCTTTGGGGGCCTTGGTTCAGACTTTTACTTTCCTGTTACAGTAAGCTCTTGCTTTCTTATACTTTCTTATTTTAGTGTTCTAAATTCATTCCCTTGGTGGATCAGTAAATAGAAATATTTACATAAGACATAGGTCACTGATTTTATACACATACACGCTCCTCCATTCCTTGCCTACCTCACCAACCCATATTCACTTTGTTTCTACCATAAAAAAATTTAAGTTTTGAAGTATATATATTGAATCATACCTCAAACTCATTGTCAAACTCCCCCTTCACCAACTTGTAAAGAGCATGATCTCGAAGGAACGGGAATCTGTGTGCTCACCCCCAGGATACAATTGAGAATGCCAAGAACAATGCTGGGAAGGGAAACTGTAGGAGTCTGTAGGGGTTGGAAGCCATTCTTAAGGGGATAACTCCATCCACCAATGAGGCCTGTAAATGTTTCATCAATGTGAACCCATTAGTACCCATGGACTGCAGTGAGCTGGGCAAACTCTGGACACAAGTGAAGGAGAGGCCACGGACATATGGCTGGTGAGAGGAGACAGGCAGCATTATGAGTGTGTCCTCTGGCTAATAGGACACAGTTGTGTGACCACTAAGTATATGAGGGTTTAGAGAACTCTTCTTCAGTGGAAGTCATGCCTGAAATGCAAAAAAGCAGAGTCACTGTGCTGAGCCCTGTCCACTAGATACTTTCTGACCTTCTGTGAGAGTTGCTGACATCAGAAGAGCCACAGAACTCACCAGGTTCTGGGAAACTCAGATGTCAAACTAAAACCACTGATTCCTTCAGCTAAAAGAAAGAAAACTGAAGCCCAGAGAGCAAAAAGAGCCAAAGTGACACACCTAGGTGGTGGCAGAAATGAGGTCAGCCAGCATTTCCTATAAAACAGGTTCTGGTACTGATACCAATGTGTGTGTGTGTGTGTGTGTGTGTGTGTCCAGGAGGGGAGATTCCTCACACCAGCAACAAGCAATTCTTGGACACCAGTAGGATGTCATCAACAATTCAGCTAAATTCTGACACTATCTGCCCAGGGATAGCTTCAGGTTCCTCAGGTTAAGAGTTCAGTCCCACAAGATTGCCCCCTGCACACACTCCAGATGCCAGTTATGAGCCACCTATGCTCTGACTGGCTCAGACTGGAAGTTCCCACACCTCCTTAGACTTCAGATATAGGTCACAAGTCCAGGTGGTTACCTGTACATCTGACCAACTGCCTATAAACCGGAGGTTCTCATGACCTCCTCTTTGGGTTTGATTAATTTGCTAGAGGGGCTCACAGAACCCAGAGGGACATTCTGCTTATTCGATTACCAGTTTGTTATAAAAGAGTATTAAATCAGGAACATCTAGACCGAAGAGATGCACAGAGCAAGGTAGGGGAAAGGGTGGGGGAGCTTCCCTGCCTTCTGAGCATACCACTCTTCCCAAATCTCTACGTGTTCACCAACTTGGAAGCCCTGAAAACCCAGTCTTTGGGGTTTTATGGGGGCTTCATTACATAGGCATGGCTGATGAAATCATTGGTCTTTGGCAACTGATTTGACCTCCCTGCCCTGAGGTCTAGGTGGGACTAAAAGTCAACCCTCTAATCATATAGTTGGCTTCACTGGCAACCAGCCCCCATCCTTAGATGGGGTGCAAAAGTCACCATCTTAACATAAAAAAAGATACTTCCTCCCCTATTCCCCCCGCCCATCACTTAAGAAATTAGGGTTTTAGGAGCTCTGTGCCATAAACAAGACCAAAGACCAAATGCGTAATTCTTATCATAAATCACATCACACCCACACATTGAGAGTTGCTCTGTGGAATGAATGAGAAAATACTATAAATTATTTCTGTTGTTGTTTTTTTCTGATGTTCATGAAGTTGGCTATCAAATTCTTATTGATCCTACATTCACATGCAACCATCAAAAGAATATGAGAAATATTCAGCGTGGCCAGGGAAAACAAAGCCCAGGACAGAAGGTTTTGTTAGAGTGGTGGCGTGTCCTCCCCTCTTTGGGAGAGGAGCTAAATGGTGAGTTCAGGGAGAAGAGCTGCACAGAGGCCCCACAGGAGGGATGGGGAAGGCGGAAGCAGTGCTGAGTGCTTGGTGTTGGACTCAGTCCTCCCGGGCTTAGTCACTTCTCCATCCAGAAGTGTTATGCTGACCTGTGGCATTAAGTCTCCTTTGCTTTTCTCTGTTCTTGTTTCCCCTTGCTCTTCTTTCTCCCTACTCCAACATGTTTTTTCTTTCCCCTCTTCCTGTCTCCCCCCAATCTGTTGTGATTTCTCTCTTCCTTCTCTCCCTCTGATTTTCCTTTTCTGTCTCCCTGCTCTCCTCCTTCCCTTTTCCTTCTCTTTCTTTCTCAATTATCAAATGACATTTTCAAAAGTTGACATGAATTTACACTCACACCAGCATTTGTAAAGAACATGTCTGTTTCCTTACATTCTCATAAAAACTAGGCATTACCAAAAAACAAAAAAAGTTTACTCTTTCTCAATATGTGAGAAGTAATCTCTTGGGTATTAAAATGTATTCAATGTATTCAAATTTTTTAGAAGGGACATAATATACCAAAGAGGGATAAGTTGAATAATAGCTGTACCTCTGTATTAGGTGCTTTTCATTATTATCACTTCATAACAATACTGGAAAGAATCTTTCTTCTTTATAAATGAGAAACAAGGCTCTAGGAGGTTCAGCAACTTTCCCACAGGAGCGCCTGGGTGGCTCAGTCTGTTAAGCATCTGCCTTGGGCTCAGGTCATGATCTCAGGATCCTGGGATTGAGCCCTGCATTGGGTTCCCTGCTCAGTGGGGGGTTTGCTTCTCCCTCTGCCTCCCCCTACCCCCAGCACATGCTCTCTCTCTGGCATTCTCTCTCTCAGTAAATATATCTTTCAAAAAATAATAATAATAATAGCTTTCCCACAAAACACCCCACTGGTAAAGTGCAGGTCTGTGATCAAATGGCATAGATTTATTTTATGAAAACTAGGTACAGGATGTTTTGTTAGGGACAGATCATGCAAATAAGCCCCAGGATAGCAGTCAAGGAATACAGGGAGATACCTTTATACATTTATCCAACACAGTGATTTATTCTACATACAGTAAAATGTCACTTCGTATGCATAAGGCATTGAAGGTAAATAGGAAACAAATGATTGTTTTTCTCTCAAGAAACTTACAATATATTAAAGAAGAGAAGCAATAAATACAAGTAATTCTAATCCAAGTTAGTATGTCATAAAACAAAGAGAGGGGAGTGGAAGGATAACAGCTGCTTAGGAAAGAGGGTTTCTGGGTTTAAGATCTTGTAGGTGGATTAGATCCAAAACATGCGGGAGGTGGGATATGGCCACATCTAGGTGTAAAAGGAGGAATGCAAATGAGTTTGTTAACACTGGGGAACAGTGTAGCTAGAGTGTTTCAGGGTTATAAATCTGCATTTTCCAAGTAATTCATACACTGAGGATGATTGGAAGTGTAAAGACAAAGATGCACATCATGGGCTGAATCCTTGCATGCTGGAAGGACTTCCTGGAAGGTAGTAGACAATGGAGATGAGATTAAAGGAGAGGGAAGAAGAAATAGAGAAGTTTCTATCTCATCACTCATTGATGCTAATAGCTTTGGACACAATACATACTAATTTGTTTTTATCCATGTGCACAATATCTGGATTAATTCATGTGTATGTAGCTATCAAACTGTTGTATACTCTTGGGGAAGTCAATGTGCATAAGTTGATTTGGAAAAAGGAATGTGGAAGAGAAGAAATTAGAAAGAGGGCACTGTGATGGAGGTGGGAAGGTAGGGAGGTAGACCAAGAAACATAATTTAAATGTTTCCTTCATGTGCTTCTCCAACCTGGCTAGTATCTGTGACCTGGAGAGTAGGGAGCTGCAGACAGAAACAGAAGATCTTCTCAAAGAGGGCTCTGTGAGGCACAGGGCACACACCGGTTGTTTAAGCATCCAAGAGACTAAGTGATCACAATATAGGAACATGGATGCCTTCCTCCTACCCATGCAGAACACGGCATAACTCTGGTGGTTGCAGGTTCAATTGCTGTCCAATTCCATGGCCATTAGCAATATGTGGCTCTTTACATTTAAAGTAATGAAAACTGCATGATATAAGAAATGTAGGTCCTTAGTCATTCCAGCCACATTGGTGCTCTATAGCCACTTGCAGCTCGTGGCTCCTATGATGGAGAGTGTAAACATAAAGCATTCCCATAATCACAGAAAGATCGATTGGACAGCAATAGAATTTGACTGAAGAGAAGCAATAAATACAAGTAATTCTTGCTGAGCAGAGCAACAACAAAGATTGCGATGCTGGGTGGGCGATCGGAAGGCAGGGGGACATGACAGTGCAGCAGGGAAGCCTGGAAAGATACTCTTTGAAGACTAGGACCACTTGAGAGCCCTTTCAAAGAAATATGGCTCCAAGGAAGCAGGTGAGTTAAAGACATAGCAAAATTGATGCCATTGCTATTGTTGTTAATGTGACCCCACTTACATAATTGTGAACCTTCGGTTCCGTGAGTCTAAGTTGATTAAATAAGAGATCAGCTCTTACACGTTGAGAATGCACAGGTGAAAGAGAGCAAATCCATCTAGCCCAGGTCAACTGCAACAGCCAGTGATACCAGAATGGCCAGCAGCTAATGTGTACTGGACACGTACCACGTGGCAGGCACTGTTCTAAGTAAGTGCTTGGCATGCGTTAACCCATTTAATCCTCATAGCGGCTGTAGGAGGCGGATACTCTTAAGTATCTACATTTTCAGATAAAGAAACCAGTGGAAGGCCATATAAAATAGGCTGCCTGTCTCCAGAGCCCATACTCTACACAATGAAAATTCAAGTGACTTATTCTTGGGATCGTAATGGCAGAGGTAAAGACATTCTGAAATGAGTGAGGGCAGAGTAATGGGCAGCTATGAATACTGTGGTACAATTGACTCACACTCTGGTTAAAGTTGGAATAAAATAAAATATATAAAAAATTAACAAAAGATGTAAAGTCAATGTCAGAAAAGCATCATCAAAGAAAAAAACTGTTTCACACAGATCCAGCCACAAGCCAGTGAGTACATAGCACAGACAAGAATCTAAGGGTGAACTTCAAATTATAGTTTCTGCAACTATCTACATCAAGGATAGTTTTTTTAATTTCCCAGGACAACTCTGATTGCTCATGGTGTTGGAGTAGAGCTGTGTTGAGAAGGATTCTGAGACTCAGTAGGAATGCTTGCTAAAATTAATTAGTAAGACCTGCCATGGTTGGGGAAGGCAGATAATCAGCATACATGTGAAGTATCTGCCATTCTGATTTGGGGAAATATGAAGGAAAAAGTTCCAGGCTAGAAGCAGAACTTAAAAAAAAAAAATTAATTAACATCCACATGCATAATCTTGCATATTAAAAATGACTAATTTTGAAGAAACAATGTATTAATAGAGGACCAGAAAAGAATATCATAGTCAATGTTCAAAGTGGAAGGTATATTAAAATGTAACAATTCCATTGTCTCTGTGAATTTAGAAATCCATCTGTCATAGAGTTGGACAATTTCAAGCATACTTAACTCCTATTTTCTTGAGTATTTCGATCAGACCCTAAACTCTTCTGCTGGGGGATAAACGGAACCAGGAACTGCTCAGATTCCATCTCCCGGTGTATGTCACCAGCCCAAGAGATGTAGATTGGCCTTGATCTGGCCTGGCCCTTTGTTGCCATCTATACTCCTCTTTTTGATGCCATCAGTGAACTGTGTTTACTTAGGAGGTGGAGGGAATACTGAGGCAAAGCAAAAGGCACGATTTCTTCCCTTCATTCTGCTCCTGTAGAAGACTAATCCCTAAGTCCTTTTACTGGTCACTCATAACTCTCCCCTTTTTTAGCATCAGCTGACAATTGCTTACATAGTCCCTTTTGGTAGAGAGCAGTGAAGTGTCATGCTACTCAAGAGTAAAAATGACCTAGCAGAGATACAAAATGTTGATTAGATTGTATTTGTTCTCCTACCCTGACTATGAAAAGTGTAACATTCGAATAGGTAAAATTATTATCAGAAGAGCAATGTGCTTCTCTCTCTCTCTTCTCTTAGAACATGTGTGGGAGGATCCTTGTGCACTCTTATGTTGCATCAGTACCACTTTCAAAATTTCCCTATAGCATGAGTCATCATGGACATGAGTCCTTAGTGGACCAGCTTATGAATTATTTTGATGTTGAGAAACCGGCTTACATAAGCTTGGCTTCTATTAAACACTCAACACATAATTGCTGAATTGAATTGACTTCATCCTCTCACACATGTTACCTATGCCATATTAAGCAGGACACCAAGCTCCTATTGACTAGAGAACACAAATGGTTTTACTCCAAAAGTTTCATGACACAGCTGTAACGGAAGACCACTCTTATTTTGGATTTCAAACGGGAAGAGTTGTGTTGCCTCTAAAGATCATTATGACCCCTCTCATATACCAAAGTAAAACAAAAACAATCCAAGTTATTAAAGAGAATATAGGTTCTGCATCATTACATAGATATTCCCAACATTCACTAAGACAGGCTCAAAACTGAAAGACTGCTCCTGCAAGAAGTTGTAAAGAAAGGACCCAAGACTGAGCAAGGGTCCTGCAGCAGGAACCATGTATCTAGCACAACAGAGATGGTGAGGGACAGGAGCAGAAGGCCCCTGAACAGCTACCAGGGGAGATTGAGACCAAGGCCATCTAGCCACACTGCTTAAGGATTACCATCAATTCCTAGTGAGGTGAGGTGCAATGATTTTAACCCCCTCAACCCCCACCCCCCCAAAAAAACCCTACTGTATACCTCCCTAGTGTACTGTCTTCAGATACTCATGGTAAAGTATACATAGTTCAAAAAACAAAAAACCAAACGAAGACCCAGCTCACAAGTCCGTATAGCTCACGCAAATTTAAATCAAGCTCATCTTGAACGGTTCTGAATGTTGTGAAAAGAGTTTTTTTTTTTTTCTGGTTTTGCTCTGAGGCTTTGCATTTTTTGAAGAATTACAAAGTTAATGCTAAGTGATATTATGATAAAGACACAAATCACAAAGCCCACAAATAAATACACAAACACAAAAATTTCTAGTAGGTTACAGTGACTATAACACAATGTAATGCCAACCACTAATTTTGCAGTAAGGCCAAGGCAACGATTTTATCAGCAATAAAGGAAGGCAAACAGATTCTTGACACAGTCAGAATTAAGCATTAATAATGTCTCCTTTTTATGTCTTAATTGGGTGTGATTTGCCTCTGACGGCACCTTTCCTTATCAGCACGGCAGGGCATCTCTGTGTTCCCTTTGAGGTGTCCATTGTTCTAATTACTCCTGCATGCGGGCCATCCTCAATGCATGTTAAATAATACCAGTAATGCATATTGAAAAAAAAAGCACTACATTTAGATATATTATAGATACTGTGTCAGCCCGGGCTTGCTTTCTTCCATTCCGATTGTAGAAAACCGTGTGGCTATTTTACATCGATAGGCATTTATATTGATTGGAAGGGGAAAAGAAAGGCCTCATTACAAGGCTGCTAGCAGTGTAATTGGAGAGTGGCACCTTGCTAGGGTGTATTAGGAGACATGTTTCTCTTTAAAAGTATGTAGCATGCAATAGCAGTAGTTCAGCAGAATACGCTCTTTGTACTGGTAATTGCTTCTAATTAGACCCAGGCAGCAGGATCTTTTCCTTTCTACCTATTGGAAGACTAATATTGGAATATTTGGCATTGAATTTATTTTAAATCCTTGAAATTATTTAATTGTGGAAATCCGTATATTAGGATTTGCCTCTTTTCAGATTTTGGCCTAATGGTTAAAGGCCTGACTTTGAATATAGGCTCTGCCACTTACTAGCTCTATGAACTTTGGGAAATGTCTTTGTCTTTCTTAAGCCTCAGGTTTTTTTAGCTGAAAAGTGGGGTTGAGAACAGCACCCCTAGAAAATTTATCAAAAAGAAAATAAATTTTGGATGCAGAGTAACAAGTATGTGAAAAATGGTGGCTGATATGATGTTGTCATGATGGTTACGGCACAGGAAGCAATCATCTAGAATCT